>NC_142867.1:236177500-236327500 GCF_051225735.1 Oryctolagus cuniculus | reverse complement strand
CCGCCCCTGTCCACGAGAGCCACAGAGCCCATCGCATCGCTCAGGACAGACGCAGCCGAGCCACACCCAGACGTGGACCCCGCAGCCCCCCCTCCAGGGGTCAAGACGGAGGCTCGAAGGCCACCTGGCCGCCGGCTCCCCCCCTTCACCTTCTCTGGCCTCAGGCTCAGCATCTCTGACACGGGAGGGGGGGCGGGGTCCTGACGTCTCTGCCGGCACAGGGGTGCGTCCCCTAGACGTCCCCTCGGGGGGGCCTGGTGGCCCGGTCATCCGCTCCCTCGAGGTCATCCTGGACGCACCTGCGGCCACGCCTCTTCCCAGTGCTGGGGGCCAGCGGTCGCAGTGGACAGGGGGTTCCAGCACCCCTCAGACGCCGGCTCCCAGGACTGGGCAGAGCTGTCCTGCTCCACGTCCTCTGGTCTCTGTCCGTCCCAGCTGTTGCCACAAAGCCCCACAGGCCAGGTCACTGAGGACAGACAGACCGCGCTGGGGGCCCGCAAGTCCCAGGTGCAGGTGCAGGGGCCGGGCCGGTGGTCAGGGACAGCGTCTTCGGCGGGCGGCAGTGCCCTCCCACTGCGGCCGGCGGCAGGGGCGGGGGCGTTCCCCCGGCCGTTTATAAGGGGCAGATTGTGAGGGTGGAGCCCGGGACTGGAGCCCTCCCCAAGGGCCCCACCTCCTCCCTCCGCACTACGGGGATGAGCGTCAGGCCGGGACACGCTCGAACGCAGCACCTCCGCCCGCGGCTCCCGCCTGGCCCCTGAGCCCCAAGACTGTCCGTCACTGCCCAGGTGCGAGGCGCCGGTCCCCCGGTGGTCACTGCTAAACAGGTGCCTCCTGCAGAGAAAAACCAGGGATCCAGGGCCGGGAGCACCCAGCACCCAGCACCCAGCCCAGGACGCAGCGGCCGGAGCGCACGGCCAGTCCGTGTCCAGGCAGCAGGTCTGGCTGGGAAACCCTGAAACGTGCACGTGGACAGAGGCACGGGACAAGTTTCAGTCTCCGGTCGGAGCCGCAGAGGCGGCCACCTGTCCCCGCGGGAGCTAAGCCTCCAGTGCCCACCCCGCCGGGGCCCCTTCCCCCAGCAGCCGCCTCCCCCCATAACCGGGACCAAGCCTGGGCACAGCTGGCCAACGGGGAGGGAATGGACCCTGAGGCCACGTGCAGGGGCTGGAGCTGGGCCGTGTCGTACATCACGTGGGACGGGCTTGTGGCCAGGAGGACGCTCGGGTCCCGATGGCGGAGCCACAGCGGGGACCCTGGGTCCTGGAGCAGAGCCGTCTGCCTCTCAGAGCGCAGCGCTGGAGAGGCCCCGGGCCTGACCAAGGGACGGCAGACGGCCAGGGCCCAGTGGCCCCGCCCCCGCCCCGCCCCGCCCCGCCCCTGGATCCCGCGTGAGCACGCCCGAGCCCCTCCACCGTCGCACAGCGCCCTCCTGCAGCTCGGGGCCCGGGATGGGTGGGGCCGGCTGAGCGGGGAGGTCACCCCGGCCCCGTGCCACGTGGCTGGGCCCAGCTTGTGGTGCACGCCGAAGATGGACAGCAGACTCGGTCCCGCCCCCTGCAGGCGAGGCCTTGCATAGCAGCGCCTGTGCCCCTCCCCCGCCCAGTCCCCTCCTCCCACGCAGCTCCGGCTGCTGACTTTTGAGGAAAGAAAAGTCAAAGCCTCTTTTAGAGCCATTTCCCTCCAGTGCCACACACAGAGGGGCTTCCCGCTCCCACGCAGGGCACGAGGCTGCCCGACGGTCCACGCCGCGCCTGTCCCCCGGCTCTGCAGGCCCCGTCACCCGTCCGATTGCACCAGCGGGGCCTGGGCTGCGCCAGGCCGGCCCTCAGCCCCTGCCCGGGCTCCCCACAGCTGAGTCAGTCGTGCAGCGGAGTCCAGGCCACAGCTCCGCCCACGTGGTGTGGGGGGCGGCCCCGCCGGCTCAGCACCCCTCACGGGTTCCTGCCCAGCCGGGGGTTCCTGAGGGGAACTGAGGCTCAGCCTGTCGGCCACCCAACACCAAAGCCTCAGCCCCTGCACACCGATGCGCCAGCGAGGCCGGGACAGAGCAGCGGCAGCCACAGGCCGGGTGCCCGTGGGGGCCCAGCCTCCTGCTCACGGCACAGGGTGTGCTGACGAAGCCCTGGGGGAGCCCGGGGCCCGCAGCGACCCCCCCTCCTCGGAATGTGCGGGGGCCGGAAGCACAGCTGGCCTGGCTGCCCCCCACACCCGCCCTGGGACTCTGGGCTCGGGGGAGCAGAGCGGAGCCGCAGCCGCGGCCTGCGCAGGTCACAGTCGGAGCTGGAAGCGGGGGCCAGCCTGGGGCGGGGGCCAGGTCGGGGGGCCACCAGCTGGGGAGCAGGCCGCCCCGCCCCCTCCCGGCCCCTGCTCTTCCCCGCAGCCGGCAGAGGGGGAGGGGGAAGTTCATTTCCTGAGCAGCCAGGCCGTCCACGTGGCCGCCGCCCAGCGCCGCCCAGCTGGGAAGAGGCCCCTCCTCTCGTCCCTGGGGAGCCCACTCCCCCTTCTGGCCCGAGCTGGGGGTGGCTGGGAGCGGCCACAGTGGGGAGACCACCAGCTCCCGCCAGTCTGGGCGGGGGTCCCCCGGGCGGCTTCCTCCGAGGGCCGCAGGCACGAAGGTCCAGGCAGCCGGGAAAGAGAGAGCAGAAAACTGGGCGGACGTGGTCTCGGCCCGGGGGTCCGGGGCGAGGGCCGGGGGAGGGCGGCGCCTGCAGCCCCGGGAGCCCCCACGGCGGGGCCCAGGCGGGGCGTGAGGGCGAGCAGACCTGTCCAGGTCCCTGCCTTGGGCCCTGCTTGTCCACGGCCTGCGGCTCCCGGCCACTCACTGGGCACCGAGGGTGTGCCTCGCTGGGGTGGGGGGCTCCGAGGCATCCCCCCCTGCGAGGGGCCGGCAGGTCGGGAAGGGTCCCGTGGGCGTGGGGCAGCCCCCTTCCCCAGCTGCCTGCCACGGGGAGCCTGCCCGACCCACGCCTCCTGTGGCCTGCTGAGGCCCGCGGCCCCTGGTCCACGGGAAGGGGTCGGCGGGGCGTGGGCCTCTCGCCGCCAGCTCTGGCCAACCTTCCGTGGCTCACGTGCCGATGGCAGGGCGCTCTCCCACACCCCACGGGGTCTGCACCGGCCTTGATGCGAGGCGTGGGCCTGGCATTTGGGGCTGCTCCGGGCGGGGCGGCTGCAGAAACAGCACATCGGAGGGGGCTGGGCCTTGCCCACGGGACAGCAGCAGCCCTCTCGGCACGGTCAGGGGCTCTCTCCGGGGAGGGGCAAGCCCTCTGCGGCCGCTGCACCCTCCTCCAGGCCTCCGGGGTGGAGCTGACGGTGGTGGCGGCTGGGGGCCGGCTCGGACAGCCTGCACTGGACGAGCACAGCCCCCGCTCAGCTCCTGGGTGCCCCCTCCAGGCGCCGGCCGGGTCCTCCGCGGGCCAGAGCCGAGGCTGGCAGCTCCCTGCAGCAGGTGCAGCCGAGACCTGGAGGCAGCCTCCCGCCTGCCTGCCCGGCCGCCAGGCTGCTCCAGCCGGGGTGTGGGCCAGGGCAGCCCGGCGGCCGGTCCAGGTAGGGCGCCGGCCAGGGTGTCGCCCAGAGCCGCCGGCAGCAGCGCCGTGTCTGCGGCCAGAGCCCTGGGAGGCTCAGGGCAGGCGGGGCCCCAGATGTGGCTGGCGCCGCCGGGGACGGGCCAGCCCAGCGGCACAGGCTGGCCCTCGAGTGTCCGGAAGGAAATGGCGCTGCTGGCGAGACGGAAGCCCTCCGAGGCGGCGCAGGGGGAGACAGCCCCTCCCCGGGCAGAGGGAGAAGGATCGGAGCGGGGGGGGGGGGCGCTGCAGGGCACACTCTGTCCAGACGCTGCCCCTGCCTCAAAGGGGCGCCCAGGGCCCAGCCTCCCGGCCTCGCCCTGCGAGAAGCTGACGGTGGAGGAGGCAGGGGTCCGGGAGGGTCCCGCTCGAGGGCCCCGTCCTGCCCAGCCCCGCCCCTGCCTGCACCTTGGTGCCCAGCTGTGGGTCAGGTCGAGAGAGCCCGGGCGGGGGCTGGGGGGCAGAGAGCAGACCGGCCGCGGGGTCTCCGGCTCTTCGTCCCGGGCGCATCCCCCTCCCCCGCTCCTTGCCAGTCCGCTGCCCAGGAGCCGGCAGGGCCGGGCACGGAGCCCGCGCGAGAGAAGCGGCTGCACATCTCCCGAGCTGTTTTGAACCTTGTTTTGGCAACGCGGCGGCCGCTGTCGTCCTGACAGAACACACGCCTGACGGGGAGCCCTGGGCCCGGCCACCGCGGCCCCGCCCCTTCCGAGGACCCCCTCGGCCGGGCCCCCTGCATGGAGGGAGCTGCAGGGACCCGGGTCTGGCCTCCGGCTGTCCCCGCCCCGCGCTCGCTCCTGTCCCGCGGCCAGTTCACAGAGAGGGTGACCACTCCCGGCACACAGCTCTCCCTGGTGGAGCCGGGGTCCCCGGGGTCAGTGCGCGGGGTGGGTCAGGGGCTGGAAGTGGGTGGGGCAGCCTGGCTCACGTCCCCCTGGGGGCCCGGGGCGATTGGCCCTGTCCAGGCCCCTGCCCCCGGCTGGCAGCTCTGAGCGCCTCACCACCCCGGCTCGGCTCTGAGAGCAGCACAACCCAGCAGTGCATTCTGGGAAGCAGCGTGTCCGTGAGGGGCTGCCCGGGTGCGTGGTGGGAAAGAGGTCAACCAGACCAGACCCTGGGCAGGAGAGGCCCCGCCCCCTCCTCCAGAGGGCAGCTCCTGCCGGGGAGGGAAAGGGGGAGCGATGGGGTCCTGCAAACCGAGCCGACCAGAGGCCGCTCAGCAAGCGAAACAGAAGCCATTTCGCGTGCGTGTGTCCCCGGAGCCGCAGACAGTGCAGCCCCTCGGCTTTCGTAGGGGAGTGGCATGGAGGAAGGGGGCGGGGAGGTAGGCGGGCTCTCGAGAGCAGAGGCGGGAGAGGCCGGGTCTGTGCCGCCGAGGCGCAACGTGGGGGCTCCCGGTGACGCCGGGGCCCTGGGGATGAGGAGCTGCAGGCCCAGACTCCACCCCCAGCGGCCTCCCTCATGGGCCTGAGGAAGGGGGCTGAGGCCCCCGGGGAAGGCAGCAGGGCACACCCTCACCCAGGACCCCACACCCTGGACTGCAGGCTGGGAGCAGGATGACGTCACCTCCAGGGAGGCCTCCAGGATGGCTGCTGCCACGCGGGAGCCCTCCAAGCACAGCCCCCACCCCCAGCCAGAGCCAAGACGTGGAGCCCAGGCCTGGGGCGGCTGTGACACGGACCCCGCCCTCGCCCTGAAGTGGGCAGGAGGGAGACCGCCCCCCAGGACACCTGTCACCCCTGGGGAGTAGAAGAGGGCACCTCAGAGACCCCCGAAAGGGGGCAACGGGAACCCAGGGTGACGCGCACGCCCCCAGCCCACAAGAGGGCACCAGAGCCAGCCGCAGGAGACGCCCTCCGCACAGGGAGGGGCAGCAGGTGCACCCCGACTCCCCGTCCAGCCCCCAGCCCCTGGCCGGCTGTGCCCGTGGGGCCTGGCACACAAGGACGGCCCTGGCCAGGGGGAGGTGGTGTCCGGAACCCTGGCGGCCAGGGCCTCCTGCTGTCCCCGGGGAGCCCAGGGCAGGGGCACTGCCATCTGGCTCAGTAGGCCCGGTGGGTCGTGGTGGGCCAACAGCTGCCGACGGGACCCCAAAGCTGTGCGCGCAGGCCTCTCCAGAGGCCCCGACCCTGCTGGGGCTGTGGGGCTCAGCGTCCCTGGCAGCCCCACTTCGGGAGGAGCACGCAGCAGAAGCCGGGGCACCAGCCGGCCGGGTCCCCGACAGCTCGGGGTCAGAGGCTGGAGGCGTAGGTGACAGCTCCGGTGCCACGTCCTGGCTGGCACGGGGTGGGCTCTGGGCTGCGTTGGAGCCAGGCCCTGCGTGTGTGTGTGCACGCCGGGCGGGCCGCGTGCTAGAACTTTCTGGAAGGCTGAGCACGGTCGGGCAGCAGGGCCGGCTGGCCGAGGGCAGCGGCTCCACCCACCTCTGCACACTTCCTTGTCTCACCCGTGCCTGTCTCGGCGCCGTGGAGAGAAGCAAAGCCAGCCAGCGGGAAATCAGGGGCCCCGGGCCCCTCAAGCGCTGCCCCCGCCACTGCGCGGCCTCGTCCGAGCCTCGGCCTCCTGTCCGGCTGTGCAGAGACGGGAGCCCTGCGAGCCGGGGCCCAAGCTCCTGCAGCCACTCACAGCCTGCGGGAGGCCGGCGGGGAGGGGTGGAGACGCCCACTCAGCCGCCCCTCCCGGCTCCCGGAGCCAGGCATGAGAGGCCCACGGGGCCACGCGGGAGCCAGGCATGAGAGGCCCACGGGGCCACGCGGCCGCTGGAGACGAGACTCGGGGCGTGGAGGCTGGACTGCGTGGTCCACAAGCCGGCATCGCAGAAGGAAACCAGCTGGCTGGGGTGGCCCAGGCGGGCTTCCTGGAGGAGAGGGTCGAGCTGGGACCCATGAGAATCCCCCTGGGTCTGCCACAGCCACACCCGGGCAGGGCACTCCCCAAACTCCCCAAGCCGCAGGGGCCGGGGCGGGCCCCTGCTCTCCAGGTGACCTGAGCCCCGACCCCGCTCAGTCTCAGCGGCCACGGAACCCACGCTCCCGGGTGGAGGCCTCCATGCACTCTGGGGAGGGCTCCTGACGCCCACGCTCAGGGTCCCCTGGGGTGGCATAGGCAGGCGGGCGCCTCGGCCCAGGCTGGGCAGGGGTCACAGTGCCCTCCCCTAAACCCAACGGCTCCAGCGAAGACCCAGGGGGTGTGCCCTGGACCCACACCATCCACGCCGCGCAGTCTCCAGAGAGACGCCCCCCCCATCTTCAGGCTTCACCCCCCCATCTTCAGGCTTCACCCCCACCCCACCCCCCTGATGGTCTCGGGGCCTCTCAGCCTACAGCCCCCTCCCCGAACAGGAAGCCAAACCCAGGGTCCGACCTCAGGCACGGGGGCGGGGCCGGGCCCAAACCCAGCCGTGTGCGCCCTGCCTGGCGCCCTGGCCCCGCCCTGGCCAGTGGAGAGTCCAGTCCAGAGCCCCCGCCCCTAAACCAGCCTCAGCCCCCGGCCAAGGCGGGGGCGGGGGCGGGGAGCTCCTGGAACAACGAGAGCCAGCAGCAACTTTCCACGGAAAAACTGCCTTCAGCCCCCCGAGACCAGGAGGCCCGGCCGTGACTCAAGGCTCTGGGGCTGAGAGCTGCCCCCAGCCCGACGGCCCCCGCCCTCCCGTGTGCGGGCCCCGCGTCTGGGGCCGCCGGCTCCCAGCTTCCAGCCAGCCCTCTACGCCCGGGGCGCGGAGCGCTGGGACCGGGCTGTGTGCAGCCTGACCCCCGAGCCGGCCACTCACTCGTCGGCCCCACGGCCGCTCTGCAGGGTTCCTCACCTGCACCCGGCGCCTGGGCCCTGTGGCGCTATCTTTCGCAGGCAGGCCACAGAAAGCCGCCCATGGGCACCGTCCGTGACTTTGCCCATGGCCGTGAGCCCCTGGACCCAGACTGCAACCTTTGCCTGGAGGCCTGGGCTCCTCCAGGGGCGGCCGTGACTCTGGGGACCGGGAGCTGGCGTCCGCTCCTGTGGCCACAGCAGCCCTGGGGGCCCGGGAGGGACAGAGTCGGGACACACATGCTGGGGGGGCGCAGGAAAAGTGGGGTCCTCGGGGGAAGCAGAGCCGGCTCCAGGAGGGGCCCGGAAGTCTCCCTCCAGAACCCGCGTGGCCGGCAGGGGTGTTGGTGGACGCTCAGCCTCCACCCCCGACCCCACGGAGAAGCCCCGCGCCGTGCGGGGGGCCCCGTCCGCTTCCCGGGGAAGCCCCCACGGCGGCTCGGGCGACGGGTCCCGCCAACACGCAGCCCGGCCGCCCCATAGTTTCCCACTGACGTCAGCGGCCTGGTTTGCATCTGGAGCGGCTGCGAGAGCCTCGGAGGCAAAGCCGCAGCCGCTCCGCCCTCGCTCGGCCTGGCCCGCGTCCAGGGGACACGCGTGCGTGCCAAGCCCGCGTCCTGGGCCTCCGTCAGGGCTCCGTCCTGCAGCCAGGCCGCTCCGCCCTCGCTCGGCCTGGCCCGCGCCCAGACACGGCCACAGCCACTCCAGGAACTCAGACGAGCGAGCGCAGCTTCCTGCCTGCTGTGGTGCAGGCGGCGACGTGGCAGGGTGGGGGCGGCCACGTGGGCGGCGGGGGGGCGGGGCGGGGGCAGCCACGTCCACAGCACTGGGCCGGGGAAAGGCCACGTCCACAGGCAGGAGGCGGCGCGGGCTGGGCAGAGCCCCCAGCCCCCCAGTCCACGGCCCCGGCCGGACGTCCAGGGGCCACAGCTTGGGGCCACAGAGCCCGGGCCGGCGCCGTGTGGGCTGAGCGGAGGCCGTGGCCGAGCAGCAGGGCAGTGTGGGCAGGACCTGGTGCCGCGCCCAGTGCCACTGCTCACACGCGTGGCCCTGGGGAAGCCACGCGTCCACACGGGCCTCCACGCCCAGGGCGACGGAAGTGGTTGAGAGCGTTCGCAGGGGCTGCCATGGGGGACACCTCACCTGCTCCCGGGGCCAGCGCAGGCTCCAGCGAGGGCCACGCCCCTGGAGGGACTGCCCTGCAGGCCAGGTCTTTCCCAAAGCCAGAGGGAGAACCCAGCGCTGTCCCACAGCCCCCCAGCCC
Source organism: Oryctolagus cuniculus (assembly GCF_051225735.1). Lineage (NCBI taxonomy): Eukaryota > Metazoa > Chordata > Mammalia > Lagomorpha > Leporidae > Oryctolagus > Oryctolagus cuniculus. The sequence goes on along the minus strand of NC_142867.1, from coordinate 236,318,869 downwards.
CGCCCCCAGGCCCCTCCCCCGCTGTCCTGGCTGCCAGGGGGAGTTCTCTGGAGGCGGGGCCGGGAGGGCAGGCTGGGCCAGGCCTCAGACAATGTGGGGAGGGGCTGGGACCGAGCCCCCCCCCCCCACAGGACCAGGCCTCGGCAGTGCTGACTCGGCAGCTCGGGGGTCCCCAAGCCCACCCTCAGGGCCGAGGACCCCTGGGACGTGGAGGACTCAGCCAGGCGATCACGGGGGGGCTGGGGCCTGGACTGGGGGCTGATGGTGGGGGAGGGGTGGGCGGGGCCGGCACTGGCCCCAGAGGCCCCGCAGGTGGAGCCGTGCGGGCGGCGCTCGGGTCTCCGGGGACGCGCGTGCGTGCTGAGCCTGTGTCCCGGGCCTCCGCCAGGGCTCCGTCCTGCAGCCAGGCCGCTCCACCCGCAGGAGGAGCTGGCGGAAACGCGGACCCCCGCCTCAGGGTTAGCAAGGACCCTGGGGCCGGGCAGACACCAGGAAGCACACACCTGCTCCCAGGGCCCCAAGGGGGCGGAGGCTCGGCCGGGCACGGCCGGCTCTCAGGTGTGGACCACCCAGGCCCGCTGAGCCGACCCCCACTGCATAGTGACCGCGACACACCAGGCACCGCGACATGCAGGCACAGAGACACAGAGGCACCGTGACACACCAGGCACCATGACACGCAGGCACCGCGACACACCAGGAACCGCGACATGCAGGCACCGCGACATGCAGGCACCGTGACACGCAGGCACCGCGACACGCAGGCACTGCGACACACCAGGCACCATGACACAGAGGCACCGTGACACACAGGCACCGAGACATGCAGGCACCGTGACATGCAGGCCCAGTGACACACCAGGCACTGTGACACGCAGGCACCACGACACACCAGGCACCGCGACACGCTAGGTACCGGGACACGCTAGGTACCGGGACACGCTAGGCACCGCGACACTCCGGGCTGGGAGGAGTCGGCCCAAGTGAGCCCCAGATGGGGTCGGGGCTGGGAGGGAAGTGACAGCACGGAGCAGGGAGCTGACGAGGGGGCTGACGAGGGGCCGTGAGGGGCTCGAGGCCCCGGGGCCTGGGGCGGCCACTGTCCCTGCCGCGGCCACGCCAGGAGGAGCAAGACCCCCTCCAGTCCCAGAACAGCACAAGAGGGGCAGCGCGCCCCCCTCCCGCCACGCGGGGCCCCAGCCTCCTGTCCAGAGACGGCCGGGTCCCGGAAGTCACATTGGGGGTTTAGGGATACGGCTTCCCAGCCGGCCTGGGGGGCCACCTGTGTGGGCAGCCCCAGCTGCGGGGGAGGTCAGCCAGACCTGAGCAGAAGCCGGGAGCCCCGGGCTCCCCTCCCTGTAACACAGAGGTGGCGGCGGGGGCGGGGATTGGGCCCGGCCTGCCTGGGACACACACACACACACACACACACACACCCGCTCCCAGGCCCGGGGTCCAGTAATGAACTTGCCGGGACAGCCGTGGGCGTGGCGTCTCCAGGCCGCCATCTACAGGAGAAGCCGCGTTACTGCGCAGCGCCGGCCTTGGCAGAGCCCACAGGGGGCTCCTTAGAAACTGCAGGAACAGCCAGGTGGCTTTGACCTTGTGGCCAGGAGGCTGGAAGACTGTCTCGCCCCTGCTTAGCACCTGAACAACTGCTGCTCAGCCTGAGGCGTCCCGATCCAGTGCCGCCTCCTCCGGGAAGTCTTCCGGTCTGCCCCATCAGTGGCTTCCTTCTGCCACCGGCCAGCCCACATTTGCTGCCTCTATGCAGCCCCTCCCCCACCGTGAGAACATTCTAGAGCTGTACCGTCTGGCACCACAGCTGCTTGCCACTGCGGCTTTTTTTTCTAAAGATTTATTTATTTGTTTGAAAGGCAGAGTTACAGAGAGGCAGAGAAGGAGAGAGAGAGAGAGAGAGAGAGAGAGAGAGAGAGAGAGAGAGGTCTTCCACCCGCTGGTTCACTCCCCCGATGGCTGCAATGGCCGGAGCTGCGCTGATCCGAAGCCAGGAGCCAGGAGCTTCTTCCGGGTCTCCCACGCGGGTGCAGGGGCCCAAGGACTCGGGCGTCCTCCACTATTCTCCCAGGCCACAGAGAGCTGGATGGGAAGTGGAGCAGCCGGGACTGGAACCGGTGCCCCTATGGGATGCCGGCGCTGCAGGCTGGGGCTTTACCCGCTACACCACAGCGCCGGCCCCCCCACCACTGTGGCTTTTGAGGGCCCGAATGTGGGCCTGAACAAGTGGGGGTGCCGCCGCCGCCCAGGTGAAACAGCCAAACCTCCAGGGCCCGGCACGGAGCGCGGCTGTCAGACAGCTCCTAGTCGGGTCACGCCGGCTGCGGCGGGAAGGGCGCTTCACGCTTGGGAAGACACGACCCTGCATTCACCTCACCTGGTTTGGACGCGGCTTCCGGGCAACTTCTGACTGCGCAGGAGTGGTGACCCCTGCTGGCCACGCTGCCCGCCTGAGCCACCGTTCTCATGGGGGTTCCAGGCAGTGTTAGCTGAGTGAGTAGAGGACGGGTGGGGGGTGGAACAGAGGGTGGGGGGTGGATGGACGGATGGACGGGGTGGGCGGAAGGATGGGTGGGGGGGTGAACGGATGAGTGGGGGGGGATGGGGATGGACGGGGTGGATGGATGGACGGGGGGGTGAACGGATGAGTGGGGGGGGATGGGGGATGGAACAGATGGGTGGATGGATGGACGGGGGGGTGAACGGATGAGTGGGGGGTGGGGGATGGGGGGATGGATGGATGGGTGGATGGATGGAGGGGGGGATGGGGAAATGGGGGGTGGGTAGATGGGTGGGTGTAGATGGGTGGGTGGACGCACGGATGCACGGGTGGATGGATGGGTGGGGGCGGGGGTGGATGGATGGCTGGAGGGGGCATTCTGGGCCGACCATCACCGTCGCCTGCAGCCGGACTCCCAGCCGCGCAGCTGTCCCCGGTGATGCCCCACGTGTGGCCTTTGCTGGACCACACCCACACCCCTCCCGGGCATCCGCAGCCGCCCCCCACCCCATCTGGCATCTTGGAGCTGTGGGAAGTCAAGCCCTGGAGAGAACCGGGAGACCTGGTGCTTCGCCGTCACCACGGCCGTCCTGGGGCAACACTGGCCCAAGCACGGGACACAGCACTACCGGCGGCGGTTCTGGGGCGGGGCAACTGGGGTGGGAGGGGCCGGTTGCCAGGGAGACGGCAGGGCGGAGCCAATCAGCGGGGCCACCGGCTAGACAGACGCGGGCGCTCGGCGGAGCGACACTGCCCCCTGGCGGTGGATGCGGATGCTAACAGCGGTGCACAGCTGGACAGAGGCACCTGCTGGTCCAGCCGGCCGCTGACCTGCACGGGCTTCTCCAGGAAGGGACCTGGGGACTTGGGCCCGCGCAAGCACGGTGCCGCCTTTTCTCTCCCCGTTACCTGCTGGCCGCCCCGTCGAGTTCAAGCTGTTTTCGGGGAGTCGGGAGCTCGAGAAACGCCCTCCCTAGAATGAACACGACTTTCAAAGTCCTAATGAACAGAATTCCGTGTGCAGACACTAGGCTTGCGACTGCGAGGAAGCTCCAGCCTGGAGCAGACCACGCCGCCCACTGCGGGCCCAGAGGCTGGCACCAGCTGTCCAGGCCCCTGGGAGTCCCCAGCAGAGGAGCTGTCACAGGGCGGTCTGAGCCCTGGGCAGTCGGGCCGGCCGCCTGCCACACACACGGCCCCTGGGTGGTGCCCACGGCTGCCAGGTGCAGCGCCTCGGCCGTCAGAGCCGGGCACAGGCAACTGAGTCACCGCAGAGCCCAGCCAGCGCCTGCTGGGGATGGGCGTGGCCCCCGACGGGTCGCCCAGAGCAGCCCCAGTTCACACTCCGTTTGCTCTCAACTCACTTGCTTTTTGTAAATTGCTTTGCTTTTTTCGAGCTAAAATAGCAGTGTTGCTTGCACCCACCCAAAGCTTACTGGACTTGCACTCAGCAAACCGCTGGGCCCTTCCCTGTGTCCTTGTCCCTGCCCAGGGCCCCCAGCCCCGGACACCCAGGACCCCCCCGCCCAGGTGAGCCGGCCTCCCACTGCCACTCGCGGCTGTGACGGTTCTGCTCCACGCAGCTCCGTGCCCTTCGGATTCTCCCCAGCCCCTCACCGCCGCGCTGGGTGCCCCCACCCCTCCCAGGTTCTGACTCTGTTAGTTCTGGATGGCCTGGCGCCAGGAGCACTGGCCGGGGGGGGGCAGGATCCCCGGCTGCTTTCCTGGCTGGAGGGGCAGTGCTGGGGTCTCTGCCTGCTGCCCTGACCAGGGCAGCGCTGGCTCAGCCACAGCCCTGGGGCGGGGCTCCCCTCCCGCACTGCCCAGCACCCCCATGGTTGTGGGGCCCCCAGAGGCCACCACTGGAGCTGCTCTGTGCAGAGCCGGCTGACCAGCCGCGTCTCACCTCGCAGCCGGCCGACGTCGGTGGGGAGATCATTCCCTCGTGCGCTGATGAGCGCTCGGCCTGTGTGTGACTCCCGAGCCTTCACACCACGCCCTGCCGGACCTGGCCCCTGACCCGGGTCCCGACTCTCCACGGGGGGAAGGGGGTACCGCTGCCCCCAGGTGGGCCGGGCCGGGCGCGGGCAGCCGCTGGTGGGAGGGTGGCAGCAGGACGAAGGCCCTGCTCGGGCTGGCCTCCGGGAGCCCAGAGCCCCCTCCTCTTCACAGGACCCAGCACCTGCCCCTGGAGCTGGAGTAGGGCTCCCACCATGGGGCCCTGGGCCTGCGGCACGCTGCAGTGACAGACAAAAGGCCGATGGCCAATGAGGGACAGTGGATGAACAGCAGTGGGTGACAGGTGATGGACGGACAGACGGGCAAGGCCCCTGGCCCCTGCCCCTTCCCCAGGGATCAGCCTCTCCTCCCCCGTCACCCCCACAGTGGAGTCTCCTGGCCCCACAACAGGAGAGGGAGTGCAACTGTGCGGCTTTTCTGGGTGTCCAGAGCCCTGGCCACAGTGACCCTGGGAGGCAGGGATCTGTCCTCACTGTAGTCACAGGGAAACAGAGACCCAGAGAGGGCAGGACCTGCCGCCCTGGCCCCTGCCCCCCCCCAGCCCCACCCCACCCAAAGAGGGCAGGACCTGCCTCCCCCACCCCCACCCCCCATCCCAGCCCCACCCCACCCAGAGAGGGCAGGACCTGCCTCCCCCCCAGCCCCCCACCGCAGCCCCGCCCCACCCAGAGAGGGCAGGACCTGCCTCCCCCACCCCTGCCCCCCACCCCGGCCCCACCCCACCCAGAGAGGGCAGGACCTGTCTCCCCCCCACACCCACTGCGGCCCCACCCCACCCTGAGAGGGCAGGACCTGCCTCCCCCGCTCCTCCCACCCCGGCCCTGCCCCACCCAGAGAGGGCAGGACCTGTCTCCCCCCGCCCCCCACCCCGGCCCCGCCCCACCCAGAGAGGGCAGGACCTGTCTCCCCCCGCCCCCCACCCCGGCCCCGCCCCACCCAGAGAGGGCAGGACCTGCCTCCCCCGCCCCTGCCCCCCACCCCAGGCCCCAGCCTCTGCATCAGTGGGCAGGCTGTGATGGACTCCCAGGGTCTCGGTGACGCAGCAACAGTGGCCCCTGCCCACCTGACTATCCGCGTGGGGCGCGTGGGGCGTCTGGCTCTGGCCGAACTTGCGGGTGCCTCTGAGGGGTGGAGATGCCCACACCCGCAAGGGACCAGAGCTGGAAGGGACCCAGCCTTGCCCAGCGCCTCCAGCAGGGGGCAGTGCCGCCTCACCTGGCAGGAACACGGCCCAGCCCAGGGAAGCCGGCAGCTTCTATGCAGGCCGGTCCCGAGGGAGTCGGGGAGCAGCTTCCTGTAGGGGTTCTGGGTCCGTGCAGTGGCCTGGGGCTCCAGGTTCTCTCTGGGCGTCTGCAGACGTGCGCCTGCTGGACCTGAACGCCCCACTGCCCAACAGAGCCCCAGAGGTCCCCATCGGACACGGGCAGCCGGAAGGGACACAGGCGGCCAGTGGGGACACGGGCGGCCAGCGGGGACACGGGCGGCCAGAGGGGACGCAGGCGGCCAGCGGGGACACAGGCGGCCGGCAGGGACACGGGCGGCCGGCGGGGACATGGGCAGCCGGCGGGGACACGGGCGGCCAGCTGTTCACCAGGGAGCCAGGAGCTGGCATCTCCTACATCTCCGACCCCTTCCTGCCCGAGGGCCCCAATTTCCCCAACCACCTTCGGCCACTCCTGGGTGCTACTGTCCCCAGACAGCAATGGCCCCAGTCCCCCGTCCTGGATGGAGCCCTCCCCAGGATGCCTCCATTTCCCGTGCCCTTTGTTCTCATCACAGCTCGCCCACCGATGGCAATGACAGCCCCTCTCCCCCTCCCCCAGGAAACAGCAGGGTATACAGTGGGTGCTTAGTAACACCCCATCAAAAAGCCACGCACTCTTGCCCTGCCACAGGGGGTCTGAGTCCCTGCCCCGACCCTGGCCTTGCCCATGTGTGCCCAATTCCACCCACGATCAACTTAGCAAGCCCAGCATCTCTGGTCCAGAGGGCCTGTCCCGGGCAAGCGTTGCCATGGCAACCAGAGCCGGGCAAGCGGCCGGGCTGGTGCCGGAGCAGGTGGGGGGCAGCCCGGGGCTCCTGCTAGGCCGGCGGGGGGCTGGGAGTGCTCAGTTCCCTTCCCACTCTGTTCCAGCCCGCAGTCCCGTGTCAGGGCCCTGCCCCACCTGGACGCAGCCACCGCGTGGCCCACCGCAGGGGCCCCGGGAACCCACGAGCCTCCCCTGGAGACCCCAGTGGCCCAGCCCGCACCCTCCTGGGGGGCTCGCTCACTCCCCTGATGGGTGTCCCTGAAGCGCAGCCCAGTGCACGGAGTACTGGTGAGCACCTCTCACACCAGTTCGGCACAGGGGCGAGTGGGAGGTGGGACAAGAGGGCAACGGCCCACTAGTCCAGGTCCCCGAGGGCTCCACCACAGGGCCCGGCCACTGACCAGGAGCCGCGCTGGCCTGAGAGACACCCGCGGCCCCTCCGTCCCGGGAAGGCTGCCTCGCCCCTGGGCACCCTGGGAGCCCTTGCAACGCCGAGCAGGTGATGGGTGTGATGGACGTGGCCTGACGGACCCCGGGACCTGCAGAGGTGCTCGAGCAGGGCCCGTCCCACGACGGGGAGTCCTCGGACAGTCCCAGTCCAGCGGTCCGAGGCCCGGAGCTGAGGATGCGGCCGCCCCCACCCACCCAAGGGGCAGACGTCAGTGCCAGGGTCTCCACCGCAGGGAACTGGCCAAGCCCCGCCCCACTCCCTCCACTGCCGTCGGCCCTCGTGGAGCTGAGTGACCGTGTGTGCCTGTGCCACTGCGGGTGACGGCGCTGGCGCCCTCTGCCCGGCACCCCAGAGCAGGGCCAGGCCATCCACTGCCTCCCTGGGCGGGTGGCCGGCTGGACAGAGGGGCAGCCCAGCTCCCAGACCGCAGGGAGACCAAGGGCATTCACCACCCACGATGGCGCAGCTGGGGCGCCCCTGCCCTGTTAACCAGGCCCTGGGGCCATGTCACTGACTGTGGCCCCGCCCACTCAGGCCAGGCACAGGACCTGTGCCCACCCAGGCAGCGGTGGAACCGGCAGGAAGGGCAAGACCCCCCTCCATGCTGGAGCCCGGGGGAGGAGCCGGCCGCAGCCCTCCCGCCCCCCAGGCACCCCGACTTCCAGCCCCAAAGAGCAAAGCCCCACACGGAACCAAGGAGCACTGGGTCGGAACCAAGGAGCACTGGATATATTTCGAGACGCTCACATGTAGTTTCTCGCTTCCCCGCGGTTCGCACGGTGGGGACGGCCGCCTCCGTGGGCCGCTCGGGCGGGACGCGAACCCCGGAGCCCGGCGCCCGCCCGCCCCCGCGTCCAGGTGTCCGTGAGGGATAAAATTACATTTGTACAAAAATAGATTTCTTTTTCTTTTTTTTCTTTTTTTTTCCCTTTCCCGCTGCTTCCGACATCTCCTCTCGTCTGTGCTCTCTGGTCCGCCGGCCACGGCCGCGCGAGCCGGGGCGGCACGGAGCCACCCGCGCCCGAGCATCTGAAAATAGATGCGTCTCCAGGCCTGCAGACGCTCGGACCCGGGATCCCGCGAGCCGACGCTGACACGGGGCCAGTTCACAGAACGGGAACCAACTCAGGCCGCGGGGAGCCGCCACGCATCTCCTCGTCCCGCACAGCACACGCGTGTCACCACCACACACCTGCGTGCACGGTCCCCCCCAACCCCGGCCCCGCCAGGCAGGCTCCGGACAGCTGACCGTGGCGGGGGAGGGGAGATGGCAGCCAGGCAGGGGCGGGGCCGGGCGTGGGAAGGGGGTGGGGCCGGCAAGCCGATGTCAGTGTCATCTTTAGAAAATTAAAGATTGTCCCAACCAAAACAATAATAATAATAATAATTACAAAAGAAATCACCATAATGGAACCAGGCGGGTACTACTACTCAAAGGCTGGTTAAATAGAACTCCTCTCCCGAGCAGGACGCCGACGCCGACGCCGGCGCCACGCACAGCTCCCGCCACTCCCAGGAGACGCGGGAAGGGGACAGAGCTGTGGGGGCCCTGGGCGGCGTGGGCCTGAGGGGCCGGGGCCGGGGTCTGCTTCCGGGGCCTCAGTGCGTAGGCCAGCAAGCCGGGTGCCCCTGGCTGAGCCCACCTCCCCCCCGGGGGCGGGCCTCGTCCTCGGCCCCCACCCGGGAAGGGGCGCTGAGTGCCGGAGGCGCCAGGCTGTGCTGGGTGGGGGGCGTCTCGGCCTGCGTCCCTGGCACCTCCGCACCCCGCAGGCTGCCCAGACTTCCCGGTGGTGTGGGGGGAGGGCAGGCTGGCCCCGCATACGTGTGCACCCACCTGGGGCGGGGCTCACCACCGGCTCCGCTCAGCTCAGGGACCCCAGAAGGTCAGAGACGGACCCCGTCTTCCCCAGCCGCCAGAGAGCCCCCTCCTCACGCCACCTGCGCCTCGGCAGGGGCCTGCTGCAGACAAGCAGAGGTGGCCCCCAGCTCGGAGCCGGGAACACGGCCTGGACGCGGGGCTCCCGTGCCAGGGGCCAGTTCACCCTGAGAGCGCCTCGCACGGCACAGCCCTGGCACAGCGGCCAGGGGCCGGACGGGCCTGTGGGGGAGGCCCCGTGCCCGCCCCCCCCCAGAATGGGTGTGAGGAGCCCCCAGACCAGGCTTCCCTGCCGGCCCCTGGTGACACTGGGGACACCGGGCGACACCAGGCCGGGAGGTCCTGTGGCCCCACGGCCAGAGGACACGGAGACTCAGTGCAGGAGAAGCACACGGGCCCAGGCACTGCCCCCCGCCCATGTCCTGTCCACGCCACCGCGTCTGGGCTGGACCTCGCAGGCGGGGGCACGGCGCAGCCAGGGCACTGAGGTCCGGCCACCCCAGGCTGGGAAAAGCCAACTCCAGGACAGCGCCCAGCGAGGACACCCAGGAGGGGCGCACGAGGCCCCCAGCCGTGTGGTCACGGTCATCTTTGGAAAAAGGGGCTGCTCCCCCTACTCGTCCTGCGGGGTGGGGCCCTCCGCCCGGGCACGCCTGCCCCTGTGCCCCTCCTCGTGGCCCGGCTGGGGCTGAGCGGGCCGCCACGGCTCCCCCAGGAGGGCGCTCGGGGAGTTCTGCAAACCGCGACAAACAGCAAGAAACAAAGCCCCCGCCCCCGCCCGCACCCCGGGACCCCGCGAGCAGCCCCGACGCCCTGGCGGGGGCGGGCCCGGCGGGCCTCACACCAGTTCTCGCCACGCGGGCCACTGGGCCAGACAGGTCTCTGTGAAGGCTCCAAGGGCGCGCCAGCGGCGTCCTGGGGTCCGGGCAGGCCTGGCCGAGCAGGGCGGCAGTGTCCGGCGGGCGGGGGCGGCCTAGGTCAGCTGGTGGGGGGCCTCCAGCATCTCCATGAGAAAGGTGTCGATGGGCGTGTCCCCGATGAGCTTGAAAAAGAACAGGTGCTCCAGGCACTTGAGCCCGATGGAGCGCAGAGCCGGCAGGCGCAGCAGGAGCTTGGCAAACCTGTGGTGGGCGGGGCCGGTGAGGGCGGGGCCGCGGGCAGGACATCCCCTCCCCAACCCCGCCCCACCCCCCACCTGATCCCCTGACAGGCCATCCCCTCCGCGACCCGCCTCGCCCCCCACCTGAGCCCCTGACAGGCCATCCCCTCCCTGACCCACCTCGCCCCCCACCTGAGCCCCTGACAGGCCATCCCCTCCCTGACCCACCTCGCCCCCCACCTGAGCCCCTGACAGGCCATCCCCTCCGCGACCCGCCTCGCCCCCCACCTGAGCCCCTGACAGGCCATCCCCTCCCTGACCCACCTCGCCCCCCAACCTGAGCCCCTGAACCCACATCGGGGTCTGCCCATGTGACACCTCCAGGAGGGCAGAGGCAGAGGAGGGGTGGGCGGGGCCAGATGAGGGCGGGGCCAGCGGGCAGGCCATCCCCTCCCCAACCGGCCTCGCCCCCCCATCTGATCCTCTGATACGCCATCCCCTCCCCAACCCCACCTCGCCCCCCACCTGAGCCCCTGACAGGCCATCCCCTCCGCGACCCGCCTCGCCCCCCACCTGAGCCCCTGACAGGCCATCCCCTCCCCAACCCTGCCTCGCCCCCCACCTGAGCCCCTGAGCCCGCAGGGGGATCTGCAGGGTTCGCCGAGACCCCAAGGAAGACGGGGGCCTGGACCGAGACAGGCTCCAGGGCACCAGGGAGCCACAGCAGGAGAGGGAGCTGCACCTGGGCCAGGTGCGGTGATGGGGGGTGCGGAGCAGAGCAGGCACCCTCGGCAGGCCCGGCCTCTCTGGACCTGGGGGCGGGGCTGGGTGCCCCATGCTCCCCCCGCCCCTGCAGCCACTGCGCACCCTCATTTGAAGGCACAGGCGCAGCTCAGGGCTGGAGCAGGGCCAGGCGCAGGCCATTTTCTGCTGAGCTGGCGAGATGGGCGGCGGCAGGAAGCCAGGAAAAACAGGCAGGCTGCCGCCCCCTCCCGGGCTCCCCCTCCCCCTCCTGGAAGATTCACTTTAAACCAAACCAGATGAGGGCAGGCGGCGGCCGGTTAACTGTGTGTGCGCCGGTGCGGGGCCGCGGTGCCCTCCTGGCCGCCCAGCACCTGGCACCTGCACCGCCAGGCCCAGGAGCCTCCCCAGACACAGGGCCGGAGCCGGGACACAGCCTGCGTCTCCTGGACACTGCGCCCGCAAGCCAGAGACCCCAGGGCGGGGGCGGGGGGGGGCAGGGCTGTGTGTGTCCACCTCTACGCACGGAGGTGACGCACCCAGCATGTGCCGGTGTGGCCCAGCCGAGCCCAGCACCGACCGGGCAGGGCAGGGCCGGCCCAGGGCGCCTCCCGCGGGCGGCAGTGGGGGCTGGGAGCGGCGGGCTCACCTCCCGGGCTGCTCGGGGTACTTGTGCTTGCAGTAGGCCTCCAGGGACGCGTAGACTTTCTCCCTCAGCGCCTCCACCTCGGCCGGGTTGGACAGCCCCTTGGAGTCTGCGGGAGAAGTGGCCGCACTGAGCCCCTGCCCGTGGTGCTCAGCACCGGGGTGGCCAGGACGCACTGAGTTCGAGTCCCCCTCCCCTGCTGCCACGGGCAGCAGCGGAGGCCGCGGTCCCCGAGCCACACCGGTCCAGGCTCAGGGCCGGGGCTCGGCCGGGCCTGCGTGTTTCGTGGGGGCTGTGAGCCAAGTCAGGGCCGGGATGCCCAGGAGAGCTGGGGGGGTGCCTGGGGACCTGGGGCTGCCCCAGCTCTGTCCAACCCCAGGCCTCGTGGGCTGTCACAGGTGGCCAAGCCACTGGGATGCACATGGGGACGCAGCAGGGCCGGCCCGTGACCCCGCCTCCTGGACACAGGGCTGCGGGCTGGGAGCAGGAACCTGGCTGGCATGGGCTCTCCTGCCAGCTCAGGCCACAGGGCAGGTGCTGGTGGCAGTGAGGGAGTCAGGGCCAGGGGCTCTGGGAGAAGACAGAAGCCCCCCAACTCCCTCCCGAACTAGGCCCCCAGAGAGGGCTCAGCCAGGCACGGCCTCAGCCGCCACCCGCTGCTTCCCCAGTGTCACGTCCCAGGGCGAGCACCGCACCCCTCCACACTGCATTCAGCCTCCCGGTGGCCAGGCTGGGCCCCCACCCAGCCCTCACCCCAGCTCCCGCCCTCTGCCCCCAGCCATGCCCCACCCCTGACCACAGGGGCCCTGGGCCAGTCACCCGTTCACCCCTGCCCATCACTGCCAGCAGCCTGGACACGTGGGCCCTGGGCACTCAGGAGCAGCGCTGCCCGCCTGAGCCAGGGCCTGTGTGCCGGTGCGGGGAGGCACCGTGGACGACAGTGTCCAGCAGTCTGGGCAGAGACGTGGCCACCACCACCGACAAGGAGCGCTCGGGGGCAGGGAGCCGCCGGGGCACTTCCCGCGGTGAGCAGGGCGTGGCACGGGGCCACGGGGCCATGGCCGCCCTGGCGTGGACGCACCGGGGTTGAAGAGGACGATGGCGCGCAGGCAGCCCAGCTCCGTTTTGTCCATCTGCATGTCCCGCATCTTCGACACCAGCTCCGTGAGCACCCTGTGGGCAACAGGGCCACCCCGGGCCCAGTCAGATCCCAGACGCCCAGCCCAGCCCCAGGTCTGCCCAGGGGCCACGCAGACAGGGCTGGGTGTCACCCTGTGGGCTGCGTTCTGGACGCCTGGCTGCCATGGAGGACCTGGTGTCGCTGGGCCACGAGGGGCAGGGCCTGGGCATGGGCCTCCCATCCTGCCCGGCTGAGACGGGGCTTTCAACATGGCCCACAACGCGGCCTCACTCCAGCCCGCGCCGCCAGGAGCACACATGCCCAAGGGGTCAGTTCACACGGCCTTTGCAGCTGGAGGGCAGGGCCCAGGGGCTCTCAGGCCCCATCGACCTCCACCGGAGACTGTGGCTGACCCCGGGTCCTGCCTGGCCACGTGGAGCCCTGTGCCCCCCACACTGGCCAAGGCCACAGGAAAAGGTCCGGCCCAGGAGGCGCATGTGGGCCAACGGCAGCTCTGAGCGTCTGCAGGCCGGGGAGGCCGGGCTACTCCACACAGCCTGGACACGAAGCAGAAGAACCCAGGCCTCGGGGCCCGGGGCTGCAGGGCCCAGAGTCCGGGCCCTGGCTGCCCACTCCCAGCAGGAGGCATGGAGCACACCAAAGGCCAGGTCACTGTGCACGGGACTCCACCAGCGATCCCAGGAGAAGCTGGGGCCAGTGGGGGCCTCTCCAGTCACTGCTCGGAGACCCCAAGGGGTAGAGCCCTGAGGCTGTCGCTGCCGGCTCCCCACCGGCCAGGGCCACGGCCAGAGCCCCAGGGGGGTGTGCCCGTGAGGGCGGGGTGCCGCCGCCTCCAGGGTTCCCCAGGGCACCACTTGGGTAACAGGTGAGGCGAGGAACGGGCTGTGGGAGCAGGTCCCACCACTACCCGGGATGCCGGCATCCCATGTGGGCGCCGGTTCCAGTCCCGGCTGCTCCACTTCCCATTCAGCTCTGTGCTGTGGCCTGGGAAAGCAGTGGAGGAGGCCCACGTCCTTGGGCCCCTGCACCCACGTGGGAGACCCGGAGGAAGCTCCTGGCTCCTGGCTTCAGCCTGGCCCAGTCCCGACCGCCATGGCATTTTGGGGAGTGAACCAGCAGATGGAAGACACTTCTCTTCCTCTCTCTCTTCCTCTCTTTTTCTGTTACTCTTTCAAATAAATAAATTAAAAAAAAAAAAAAAAACAGGGCCTGGGGGTTTCCTGTTAAAGGCCCCCGAGGCCACAGCTCGGACCAGTGGCTGCCAGCCCGGGGGCCACTGACCACTGCGCCCGGCGCACCCCAGCCTCCTGGGGCTGCCCCGCTCCCTCTGAACTGTCCTGGGGGCAGCGCAGCTCCCGCCTTGTGCTTCCAGGGTGGGGAGGGGCCTCTGCCCACTGCCGGCGAGGTGGTCCCTGGGACCCCCTGTAGCCACCCCTCCTAGCTCACCCCCAGTGCCCAGCCTGGAGCCGATGTAAGGTCCTCATGGGGTCGGCCACAGCCTTGCAGACGAGGGCCGGCCAGAGACCGAGTGAGGACACAGGCAGAGGGGCAGGGGGCACAGAGGGAGCAGGGCCGCCCAGGCGTGGGAGGTGTGGGGGTGTGGGCGGGGCTGCAACAGGAGGAGAGGGCGGCCATCAGGGGACCAGGGCCCGCTGGGTCACGGTAGTGCGAGCTTCCGATTCCAAATGTGAAACCAGGAAGGGGCCCAAAGGGGCGATGGCGGATAAAACCACCCCAGGCGCTGGACACAGCTGGGGCTTCCTTCTCCACGCCCCCCAGGGCCTTCCCCCACCACCCCCAGGGACAGCGTGGACAGCTGACCCCACCCCCACCCCCCAGTGACAGCTCAGACGGCTGACCCCGCCCCCACCCCCCAGCGACAGCCCGGACGGCTGAGCCCGCCCACCTGTCAAAGATGGCGCCCACGCCTGCGCTGTGGGCACTGTTGCGGTGCACGTGCAGCCCGGTGGCCAGCAGGATGCCGTCCTTCACAGCAATGGAGCGGTGGGAGAAGGAGGCGATGAGCAGCTCGTTCCAGCCTGGGGGGGGGGGGCGCAGTCACTCGCTCGTCCGGCCCCGCCCGCTCCTAACCCTGGCCAGGCCCCGAGGCAGCCTGCCCCTCTGGCTTCCCAAAGGGGGCTCTAGGGAACCCAGCCCCCAGGGGCGCCCCAGGACAGAGGTTCCGGAACACGAAAGTCTGGGGAACACCTCTCCCTCCAGAGCACACGCCTGTCTCCTGCAGGTGCGGGGCTACGGCATCCAGCCCAGCCCCGACTCAGGCTCGGGGCACCATGGGCAGGGCCACGGGGGTCATGTGTGCCACGTGGGGGGCCATGGCGAGGGCCACGGGGTCGAGTGTGCCACATGGGGGCCACGGGGGTCGAGTGTGCCATGTGGGGGGCCATGGCGAGGGCCACGGCGAGGGCCACGGGGCCGAGTGTGCCACGTGGGGGCCACGGGGGTCGAGTGTGCCATGTGGGGATACAGGGGGGGCACGGGGTCTATTGTGCCACATGGGGGGCACAGGGTGTCGGGGGAGTGCCACGTGGAGGGCCACAGGGGGTTGGGGGGTTGAGTGTGCCCTGTGGAGGGCCACAGAATGTCTCACTATTGACAGGAAACAAGACAGGCTGGAGCGACAGCTCCCACAAAACCAGAGCAGGCATCAAAGGGTTAACAGAACAATTTCTGAGCAGGAAGAACCCCCATAACCCCCGTAACCCGGGCGACACGAGGACACCCCCGGCCACCAGGAACGCGGGGTCTGGGCCCTGCGGCAACAGCCTGCTAGGGCACTCTACCCCAGGCCACCTGCAGTCCTACGGCAGTCAGGCCCCTTCACCCGGCCAGGGCCCCACGCTGGGTCCAGGAGCCCGTGCTGGGCACATCCAGGGCGGGCGGGGACCTGTGTGTGGCACCTGTCCCCCCTCCCCCGCCAGCTTCTCGCAGTGCCACGCCCTAACACTGACTGCACGACCCCCAGGGACCCGGCCGTCAGCAGACCAGATCACCTGAGGCCCAAGCCGTGCCGCCCCCTCCTCGGGCACTGCCTGGCAGGCAGGGGCTGTCACCAGCGTCTGGGGTCTGCTCCCGGGACGGCAGCCCGCGAGTGGCGGCTGGAGGAGCCGGGGCACAGCCTGGGCCCAGCTAGGCCGAGTGCAGCCAGGGGCTGGCGGCCACCCGAGAGGGACAGGGAGGGGGCTCAGAGGGGGCGTCTGCGGGGTGCTGGCCAACACTCCGCACCACCAGTGTGACACGCAGGCCCCCAAAGGCTCCGCCAAGCCCCACAGTGCGACCCCAGCCTCCGGGGCCTCACAGCCGCCCGAGCTCCGAGCCCAGGGGCGCCTTCAACCTGACGTCCACAGTCGGGTGCCCGGCAGGGGGCAGGTGTGTGCCCGAGCACACCCGAGTCAGGACTGGAACCCAGGGCCCTGGCCCAGCTCAGCCCAGGAGCTGGCAAGGAGAGCCGAGCCCCGCCCCACCTGGGCCTGCCCCGCCTCCGGCTCACAGCCCGGCCTCAGCCTTACCACTGCTGCCTCCCCTCCCCGCCCCTCCCCTGCCCGAGAGCTCCTGAGGGTGGGGAGCGAGCGGGGAGCGGGGGCCGGCCAGCATCGAGAAGCGCCATGGAGCTAGGTGAGGTCAGCGTGGCACACGGGGTGGAGGGGGCAACCCTCCCAGGCATGCGGCGGCCGGCTGCACTGTCGCACCCCGCCCATCCCCGGCACCCTCCGCGGCCACCTCTCCACTCCTCTGCGAACCCGAGCGCAGGCAGGGTGCGGAGTCGGCCCGAGCAAGGGGCCCAGGCCCTGCAGGGCCAGATCCACAGAGCACGGTCCTCCCCCGGGCAGGGCCGCTGGGCGCCACAGCTGTGGGCAGACACCGCCCACAGGCCTGGCAATGGTGCTGGCCGGTACCACATCAGCCTCCCAGGGACTGGGCGGCGGGACAGGCCTGCACTCAGCACCCTGCACCCACCTGACTCCCCCCACCCACGCAGAGAACCCAGCCAGGCCTGCACAGCCCAGGTCAGCCGCACCCCCGCATGGGCCGGAGGGGAGGAGCCGCCTGCCCCACTTCCGATCCAGCTCCCTGCTAATCCGCCTCGGAAGGCAGCGGAGGACGGCAGGTGCTTGGGGCCTGCACCCGCCGGGAGACCGGCTGGAGCTCCTGGCGCAGGCAGGAACCAGGCAGTTGCGGCCATCTGGGAAGGGACCCAGCAGCTGGGAGATCTCCCCTCCCTCTTCCTCTCACTCTCTCCTTCTCTGTCACGCCAACTTCCAAATGAGTGAATTCATTGAAAGAAAAAAGAGCCAAGCGCACGGCCCCGGAGCCCCTGCAGCCGACGCCAGCCGGCCCGGTCCCGAGCGCCCGGCTAGCACCGGCTCCCGCCACCGGCTCCCCTGGGCAGGACGGGAGCCACCCAGCAGGGCACCAGAGCCCTACGCTGGCGCCCACTCCGCCCGACACACACAGGGCTGCTGGCCCTGCACGTGGGAAACTGAGGCATAGAAGGACTCGAACCCGGAAGCGCAGCGCCGGACACGCCACTCACACCCCTGCAGGGGCTCAGCGCAGACAGCGGGCAGCCGGCCTCACCCGGACCCCGGGGCCAGGCTCCCACTGGCGCTCCAGCCGCCCCTGGCTGGGAGAGGTGGAGCTGAAGGCGGAGCCAGGCTTCCCAGGGCGAGGACGCAGGCCTGCATGGGGGGAGGGGGGACTGCGGCCAGGGTCGGGGTTGCAGCCTGCATGGGGGACTGCGGCCAGGATCGGGGGTGCAGCCTGCATGGGGGACTGCGGCCAGGGTCGGGGGTGCGGCCTGCATGGGGGGATGCGGCCAGGGTCAGGGGTGCGGCCTGCATGGGGGGATGCGGCCAGGGTCGGGGGTGCGGCCTGCATGGGGGGACTGCGGCCAGGGTCGGGGGTGCGGCCTGGGTTGGGGGAGACGGCCACAAAGCACAGGCCCCTGGGCAGCCCCAGCTCCCGCCCGCCGGCCCCGCTCACCTGCCCGCAGCAGGATGACCTGGTCGTCCAGGGGCAGCTCGGAGAAGTGGGGGACGCGCTTGGCCCACTCCACGAGGGTGAACAGCTGCTTGTCGGCCGCCTGGCAGATGTTGGTGACGGGGTCGTTGGGCTGCGGGGGGGGGGGGGGGAACAGTCGTTCAGCCCGTGCAGACGGAGAGCCCACCCGGGACTGGTCCCGCCCCACCTGCCACCACACGAGGGGCTCGGCGACGGTCACGGGCCACGCCCCGAGTGAACAGGAGGGGCTCTGCGGGTGGGGTGAACCCACGGGCTCCCGGGGCTGCTCCCCCTGAGGGCCAGAACCGAGACGGCGGGGAGCCCGAGGAGGTGGCTCGGCCTGGCCCCGCTCCCCGAGGGCCTGCATGGGGCCCAGCCCGGGAGGCTGACCTGGGGCCTCTGGCTGGGAGAACCGCGCGGTCCTGAGTGGGGACCCCACACAGCCCCGGGCGGGAGCTGCGGTGGCAACGCGCACCATTGACAACAAGGGCCCCAGCGGCCCAGGTGTGGGGGCGCCGCCCGGCCACGATCACGACGGGCACCCCGGGGGTGGTGGCAAGGGGAGGGACCGTGGCCCGGGTTCTGCGGGAGGCCTCGGCGCAGCAGCCACGGTGCCAGCACACGGCAGGGGGCACCTCTGTGGCCCGACCCGACGGCGCCCGGTGAGTGGGCCGCCAAGGGCACCGGGGAGGCATCGGCTACAGGAGCTGGGGGGGGGGGCTCGGGCAGACAGGGGCCCTGGCGCCGGCACGGGGTCCAGGGCTCCCCAGCAGGGGACCAGTGCACAGGACGTGGGGCCGCGGAGCCAGTGGCCAGGGAGCGGAGGAGGTGCCGGGCTCGGCCCCGTCCCAGCAGGGCCAGGCCTGCAGGGGGGAGGCCAGGCTGACCCCGAGGTCTGCGTGGACCAGGTCTCTGGTGGCCTGCCACGGGGCTCCGTCCCAGTGCTGAGTCCTCGGGAGACACAGACACAGTGGGGCAGGGCGGGGACAGGGCGGGCTCAGGGGCGCTCAGGGCGGGAAGCAGGGGGGAAGGTGGCGTCAGCTGAGGGGCTGGGGTGGGGGCTGCCTCCTCCCCCATCCTCGCCTCAAACCCACCAGCATAGAAGCGACTGCTGGGTCCTGGTGGGTGCGTATGTCAGGGGAGATGCAGGGGTCACGGGCAGTCAGCGTGCAGGACCAGCGGGGTCAGGGTTAGCGAGGGGATCAGTGGGGTCAGGGTCTCGGGCGGTCACGGTGGGCTGAGCCGACAGCTGCCCGGCCTCTGGCTGGTCCTGCAGCTTAGGCCCTGAGGCCCCTCCCCCAGCCCCGGGGCCGCGGCCAGCAGCCACAGCCACAGCCACGAAGCGCCTCCGCCTTCTGCCCGCAGATGGGACAGCGCCAGGGGCTGCCTGCCACACTGCGCACCTGGGGCCACCGCCCTCCCCGAGAGGGGCCGAGACCCGGGGGCGGGGACAGCTCTGCACCCGGGGGGCCAACCCCTGGGGATGCGGCCAGGCCCCTGCCCCCCGGGACCCCTGCCCGCCAGGCGCCTCCTGCTCTTGTCCAGGGCCGGCCCTGCTGCGCTCACCGAGCTGGGGTTCAGCCCCACGTTGGCCTCCACGTAGGTCTCGGTCTTGGGCTCCACGGCCAGCTCGGCCTCCAGGATCTTCTCCACGGGCATGTCCTCGTTGGCGCTGCTGGTGGACTCCACCTCATTCTCGTTCCTCTCCTTGCCCCGCTGCCGCTCCTCCTGCACGGCTGGGACAAGGACAGAGGCGGCGCCCGTGAGCCTGGGGCCGCCCGGCCGTGGTCGCGCCCCGAGAACAGAGTCCACCAACAGCCTGCCTGGGCCAGCAGGGAGTGAGGAGGGCCATGGGGCTACCCTGGAGATGGGATACGGACTCGGGGAGAGCCAGGAGGGCTTCCTGGAGGAGGTAACTGGGATAGGGTGCAGGTGAGGAAACAGCAGGTGCGAAGGCCCAGGGCCGGCTCCTGGAAGGAGGGGCGGCCATGCCGGGGACGAGGGCACCCACAGCGGGACTCAGTCTCTGGCGGTGGGAGGCCCCAACCTGCAGACTCCTAAGTCCTGCTCCCGGCCCTGCCCAGCCACACGCGGGCCTCGGGCGGCTCCCTCCCGGTGCCACGGAGCCCCAGGACTGCCGGCCACTCCCCGCGCATGCCGGTCGGTCAGCCGTGGTGGGGCCGAGACGCGGTGACGTCCGCTGGGCCCCGGGGTCCCCCTCGCTGCCCAGGCACAGGATCGGGTCAGCTGACTCCAACAGCTGCCCAGCCGGGGGCCGGTCCTGCGGGCTAGGCCCCGAGGACAGCCAGGGTCGGTCCTGCGGGCTAGGCC
Source organism: Oryctolagus cuniculus (assembly GCF_051225735.1). Taxonomy (NCBI): domain Eukaryota; kingdom Metazoa; phylum Chordata; class Mammalia; order Lagomorpha; family Leporidae; genus Oryctolagus; species Oryctolagus cuniculus. The sequence continues at coordinate 236,298,998 of NC_142867.1, read as the reverse complement.
CCGAGGACAGCCGGGGCCGGAACCTCCCCCCGAGCCCGCAGTCCACCCCTCCCCGGCCCTGTCCGGCCTGTCCATGCCGGCGGCCTCCATGCTGGGACAGGCGCCACCAGGTGGCTCAGGCTTGGCCCTGAGTTGAGTGCCCGGGGCTGGGGCCCTGCTCCCACCGCTGCCCCCTCCCCGTGCCCCGCGCAGAGGCACCGTCCCTACCCCACTTCCCGGACGAGGCCGAGGCTCAGAGAGGCAACTTGTCCCGGCAAACAGCAGGGCCAGGGTTCCCACCCCTGCACCCCCAGGGCTCCCACACCCCACCCCTGCACCCCCAGGGCTCCCACACCCCACCCCTGCACCCCCAGGGCTCCCAAACCCCCACCCAGGCTCGGATGCCCAGCAGCACCAAGTCCTCCCCCGGGCGGGGCTGGGGGTCGCTCACACCTGCCCTCTCCCGGCCCCACCCCCAGCACAGCTACCAACCCTGCGAGCCCGCCCACCCACAGAGCCGCCTCCCTGCCCAGCTCCCAGGCCAAGCCCAGGCCGCCTCACGCAGGCCTCTCGCCCCCGTCTTCAGGTCTGGCAGACCCAAGACACAGCCAGAGGGACAGGCGGTGCCCGCGCCTCGGCTGCCCGGCCTGCGGCAGCCCTGGCAGCCCCGTGTCCCCGCGTCCCCCAGGCTGCCTGCCGTGCTAGCCCCGCGTGGTTCCCGCAGGGACAGCGCCACCTGTGCCAGTGAGGGCTGAGGGCAGCCCCCAGGGACTTCCCATGCGCGTGGCGAGATGCGGGGACAGGGATGGGGCCCAGGACGCGCTGGCCAGGCCGGGCAGAGCGCGCCGGGCTCTTCTGGAACACTGACAGCTGGAGCCGGGGGGGGGGGGGCCGAGGCTGCAGGCACATGGCGAGGGCCCGGCAGGCACTGCAGGGCCTTGCCTGGTGTCTAGCAGCCCCCAGCCCCCCCCTGGCAGGAGCCGGCCCGTGGCAGGGTCACTCCCCACACCCCAGAGGGCAGCTGTGGGGACGCGAGAGCTGCGCCTGCAGTGACCCCGAGGTCAGGGGTCCTGGGCAGAGTTCGGGGCCTCAGCAGGACACAGCCACAGTGCAACAGCCACAGCTCAGCCAGTGGGGAAACTGAGGCAGGTGAGCCCAAGGGGCGTGACCAAGCTCCCAGGGCAGGGGGCAGCTTAGAGCTGCAGGCCCTGGGGTCAGCCAGCCGCAGGCCCCCCCCCCCCCCCGCAGATGTGTGGCCTTGAGCAAGTCCCCTCCCCGCCACAACCCAGCCATGCACCTGCCCCCGGGAGCGGCCTTGGGAGCCCAGGGCTTTGTCCCCCAGAGACACCGCCCCCGCTCCGCCCACCCTGGCTGGCCCAGCTCCGGGGGGTCTCCCCGGCGGGCACGGGTAGCCCCGGCCCAGGGCTGCGGTGCCCGGGATGCCTGGGGCTGGCAGGCGAGGGGGACTCTCGGGCACCCGGCTCCCCGCGGGGGCGGCCGAGAATTCATTAGCGCGTGTTTGCGAGCACTTTGAAGCTGTGAAGAGCCCGCGGCGCCGGCAGCTGCATTACAAATGTTACCGCGTCATTCATCGCCGGCGGGGGCGGGGCCGGGACTCAACTGCTGCCAGCTCCTGCGCCCGCGAGACGCAGTCATGTTTGACTTGCGCTCCGCTGGCGCCGGCGAGGCCGGGCGCGAGGCGTCTGCGGGGACGGCGCGGTGCAGGCGGCGCGGGGGTGGCCGGGGGAGACAGGAGCCTGCAGAGCCCAGCCGGCCGGGGCCCCAACCCTGCCCGCGGCGAGCGGGCCGCAGCGGGGCAGACAGCTCTGCAGGGCGGGGGCCGGGTGCCCCCTCCTGCTCCGCGGGCCTGGGCAGGACTGCACCCCCAGCCCGCTGCCCCGGGCTCAGCGGGGCCAGACGTCCTGCCGGGGCCTCGGGGTCCAGGTCCCTCCACCTCAGAGGGGGTGGCCTCCCGACCCACGAGGCGGACACACGGACGGACACAAGGCCACACACGCACGTGCACACGCATGCACACACACCTGTACACGCCTGCACACCCCGACTCACGCTGGGGGGCTCCGCCAGGCAAGCACCGTGCCGTCACCTGCCGTGCTCCCCCGAGCCCACGGGGGTCGCACTGCTGCCCACAGCACCACGGAGACGCGCTCGCCCAGTGGCACGGAGCTCATCTGTGCCTACAGAACCCGTGCACGCACGCACACGCATGCACACACATGCACGCACACGCACACGCACACACACCAGGCGCTGCCCCTTCTCTGCCCCAGTCCTTCCGGCCGGGGGACGCGGTACAGGAAGGAAATGGGGTGAGGCCTTCCTGGGGGTGGGAGGAAGCGTAGAGGGGGTGCCCCCCGCTGGCCCAGTGTCACCATCCCAGAGGGCGGGAGCCAGGCCTCCCCCATCCACTGGGGTCCCGCCCCCCCGACCGGGCACACCTGCGGGCCCCCAGCCCTGCCCCGGCTGCTCTCACAAACAGGCCTGGGCGCAGCCCGGCAAGGGGCCAGGGCTCCACCCGTGGCTTTCCCAGGGGCCTCTGCCCACCCCGGCCCGGGAATGCAGCCCAGCAAGTCCCTGCGGCTGCCGTGGGCGCAGGCCCCTGCGGTTGCCCAACGGGAGATGCTATCTCCCGCAGCTCCCCTCACCAGAGGCACGGGGTGGGGGCCCCTCTGCCCCCTGCACTGAGCCACCCGGGGGGTCCTGAGGTCGGCCAGGCCCGGTGGTCGCCCCGAGCTGCTTCCCTGCAGCACTGGGCCGCAGCCAGGCCCAAGGACAGCCTCAGGCCCCTGGGCTGTGCCCACGTGCCGGGCGGGGGGTCCTCACATCCCCCAGGCCCAAGGACAGCCTCAGGCCCCTGGGCTGTGCCCACGTGCCGGGCGGGGGGTCCTCACATCCCCCAGGCTCCAGGCCAAGTCACGCGCAGTTGGCAAACCGGCCTCACAGCTCCACCGAGGGCTGCCCTGCTGCCCGACCCCCTCAGCCCACAACCCTGGCCGCCACCACCGGGGAGCCCTCCTCGCTGCGGTCTGCCCAGGAGAGGAGGGGTGAGGACCCAGGTGCTAAAGCCCAGGAGAGCAGGGGTGAGGACCCAGGTGCTAAAGCCCAGGAGAGCGAGGGGTACCACCCGGCCTGGGAACCTGATGGGCCCGGGGCAGGGGAGGGGGTGGGAGAGCCAGGCCTGCCCCTCCTCCTCTCTGTGGGCACAGGGGCCCTGGACGGGGGGCTCTGACCGCACGTCCATGACTCACACCCCAGCTGGAGTCGGGGCCCCCGCCTGGGCCAGGGGTCAGGACGGCGCTGCCCAGGCGACAAGCCCGGAGAGGGAGAAGGGCAGGAGTGACGCCCAGGCCACAGGCTCTGGACCTCGACGAAGGTCCTGCCCACAGCCGGCCCGAGGCCCCACAGCCCACATGGCCACTGAGGCAGGGAGGGGCAGGTGCCCGGCGAGCACTGGTCTGTCGGCCGGTCGTGAGTGGACACCAGGAGGCGCCAGCCCGACGGCCCCAAGGCTGCATTGGGCGGGGTCACGGCTGGCGCCACACTCTCGGGCCTCGGGCACACCAGGGCCTGGGAGCAGGTGGGCACCCAGGTGGCCAGGCCGTGGGGCCCTGGGAAGCAGCCAGCGCAGGCTGGACCCCCGTGGGTTCCTCCCCGGGGCTCGGAGCTGCCAGCCCCACCCTCAGCAGTCACTGGCCCCTGCAGCCCGGCACGGTGCTCACACGGCCCTCAGGGGACATCCCCTCGCCCAGCCCGGCCCGAGGCCGGGTCAGGTGCCTCCTCCAGGCTGGCGCGGGGCCTGGGCTTCCCTGGAGCTGACCGCGCCCTGGGGGACTTGCCTGCTTACCCGAGGTCACTTCCAAGGGACATCAGTGCCTGGCACCAGGGCAGGCGCTCCACGAGGGAGCAGGCGCCCAAGTGCACCCAGGCCCACGTGCTGGGGCCTCCTCCGGAGCCTCCGGCCAGGCCTCGCACCCCCAGGCCTCCGGGACGTGAGCCCCACCCGGCCAGCTGCCCACCACGCCCCTGCCTCCCTGACTGTGAGGGGCGCCCAGAGACCAGGGCAGGAGCACGGCCCCCGCTGCCAACGCCTCCCCCAGCCTCCCAGCAGCACCAGAACGAGGTCTGGACAGCAGCCAGCCCCACACTGGACGCTGGATGCGGCCTGGACCCTCTGGGGTCCAGCTCAGCTCAGCTGCTCCTCCTGTACCGCGAGCACCAAGCGCACCACGAAACACACGTCCCAGGAGAACCACGTGGCCACGGCCACAGCACATTCCACGGCAGCCAAGCAGGAAACCCTGCAGGAGTGGGGACCAGCTCAGGTTCTGGTTTCTCAATGAGAACAACGGACGCCGGGAAAACACACAGACACACACACACACACATACATGTACATGCCTACATGTGTGTACACGCGTGCATACATACACACGTGTGCACATACACATACACACATGCATACATACACACACATGCACACAAGCATACAAACACGCACATACACACGTGTACATACACACATGCATACACATATATACACACACGCCTGTGCCCATACATACATGTACACACAGGTGTGCATACACACACACAAACCCACAAAGCAATGTGATTTCTGTAGCTCCCTGGCCCCACTGGGGCCACAGCTCAACAGGGAGGCGTTGGCAGAGAGCCCACAGGGCCCCGTCCATCAGGGGCCAGGGGGAAGGAAGCAAGACACGTGTGTGAGACCATGGGAGCAGCCACAGAACTGACATACGCATGTGAGGCCACAGGAGCAGCCACAGAACACACATGTGTGAGACCACGGGAGCAGCCACAGAACAGACACGTGTGTGAGACCACGGGAGCAGCCACAGAACTGACACACGTGTGAGACCACGGGAGCAGCCACAGAACTGACACACACACGTGTGAGACCACGGGAGCAGCCACAGAACAGACACACGTGTGAGACCACGGGAGCAGCCACAGAACAGACACATGTGTGAGACCACGGGAGCAGCCACAGAACTGACACACGTGTGAGACCACGGAGCAGCCACTGTGGCAACCGCAGCCCACGCCTGGCTGGACGCCTGGGCTCTCAGCCACCTCAGGGGAGTGGCCTCCCTGCCACCCACTCCCCACACCAAGTTCCGCCAGCACAACGGCTTCAAAGCCCCGAGCGGGGCCTGAGGTGCCTCCTGCAGGCGGCGACCCCGGGCAGGGGCAGGAGGGGCCCCATGAGGAAGCAGAGTGCAGGATGATGCCCCCACCCTGCCGGCCAGCGGGCGTGGCGACAGCCCACAGGTCTCAGGCGGCGCCCCAACATCACCCTCCCTTCACCGGGCACAGCCGGTCACAGCCGGAGAGCAGGACGCAGCCCAGGGCTCGGGGCACCCACTCTTCTCCCCGGCTCCTGCCCGTGGCCCCACATGCTCTCGGAAGGCTCGCTCCAGGCTGCCCACCTCCCGGAGCCCACTCACTGCTCCGTCCCCCAGCACGGACGCACCAGGGAAGGTGGGGGACAGCGGCCAGTCTGCCCCGTCTCCTCGCTAATCCCAGGGCCTGGCAGACGGCAAGTGCCACTGCTGCCCTGAGAGCTACCTGCCCCTTCAGAGAGCAGGGCCCCGCCCCCAGCACTACCCAGTCCCGCCTCTCCCAGGAAGCCCCGCCTCTCCCAGGAAGCCTCACCTCTCCCAGGAAGCCCCGCCTCTCCCAGGAAGCCCCGCCTCTCCTGGGGAAGCTCTGCCTCTCCCAGGAAGCCCCGCCTCTCCCGGGGAAGCCCTGCCTCTCCCAGGGAAGCCCCGCCTCTCCCAGGAATCCCCACCTCTCCCAGGAAGCCCCGCCTCTCCCAGGGAAGCCCCGCCTCTCCCAGGAATCCCCACCTCTCCCAGGAAGCCCCGCCTCTCCCAGGGAAGCCCCGCCTCTCCCAGGAAGCCCCGCCTCTCCCAGGGAAGCCCCGCCTCTCCCGGGAAGCCCCGCCCACCATACAGCAGCAGCAGCGCTGGATGAGCTCGGGCCTGGGTGCTGTGCTGGGCGTGGCCGGTGGAGCAGGGCCCCGCCCCCACCCCGCCCCCACCCGGGCCTACCTTCCCGCTTCATGCCCATGGCCAGGCACTTCTGGTAGCGGCAGTACTGGCACCGGTTCCGCTGCCGCTTGTCGATCAGGCAGTCCTTGTTGTCGCGGCAGGTGTAGGTCAGGTCCTTGCGCACCGTGCGCTTGAAGAAGCCCTTGCAGCCCTCGCAGCTGTACACGCCGTAGTGCTTGCCTGCGGGGCGGGGCCGTGAGCCGGGGGCAGGGCCTGGGGCCTGGGGGGGCACAGGGAGGGGGCCTGGGGCACGGGGAGGGGGCACGGGGAGGGCTCGGACACGGGGAGGGGGCCTCGGGCACGGGGGGGGGGCACGGGGAGGGCTTGGACAAGGCCCTCGCAGCTGTACACGCCATAGTGCTTGCCTGCGGGGCGGGGCCGGGGGCGGGGCCTGGGGCACGGAGGGGGGGCAGGGGGAGGGCTCGGACACGGGGAGGGGGCCTCAGGCACGGGGGGGGGCACGGGGAGGGCTTGGACACAGCCCTCGCAGCTGTACACGCTGTAGTGCTTGCCTGCGGGGTGGGGCCATGAGCCAGGGGCGGGGCCTGGGGCACGGAGGGGGGGGGCACAGGGAGGGGGCCTGGGGCACGGGGAGGGGGCCTCGGGCACGGGGGCAGGGACACGGGGAGGAGGGGCTCAGACCTGGGGGAGGGGCTTCAGACACAGGGAGGGTCCTCAGATGGGGGCGGGCCCTTGGACCAGGGGGCAGGGCCTCAGACATGGGGGAGGGGCTCAGACACGGCCCGCAGCTCTACACACCAGGGTGCTTGCCTGCGGGCACAGGGCTGCTGAGGGACTGCCGGGGTGTGGGGTGGGGGCGGGGCTCGGACACGAGGGCCGAGGCCAGGGCCAGCAGCAGGCTGGTCACTCTGCAGGCGGGGGTGGGGGCAAGTGTGGCTGGACACCTGGGCAATTTCAGTGGCCTCAGGGAGCGAGGGCCCCGTGCCCCCACGCGAGTTCTGTCCGTGCACAAAACGGACTCCAAGAGACCCTGGGCTCCTGAGCCTGCCTGGGCGTAAGCTGGGCCCCGCCTCGCCCTCCCCACTGCGGGGGGGGGGGGCAGACCCGCTCCCGGCCACAGGGGAGCCGGCTGGGGAGGGGCATCTGGGCCGCCGTGGGCTACCCAGGGGGACCCTTCCCCAGGCCCCAGACGCCCCGACTCCGGGCGCGGGTCCCCCCGCCAGGCCCTACCTGAGGAGCGGTCCCCGCAGATGGCACAGATGTGCTTGGTGAAGGAAGCCATGTTCCCCGAGGGGTGCGTGGGGACTTTGAGGACGCCATTGAGGCCCAGGGGGGGCTTGATGTCCTCGCTGCTGCTCACGGGGTTCATGGGTGAGTTCAGCTGCGGAGGCGGGGAGGGGGTGACCAGGTGACTCTCAGCCCAGACACATGGCCGACCCCGCCCCTGTCGGCCCCTGCCCGGCGCCCACCTGACCACAGGCAGCCTCTCATCAAGGAGACCCCAGAGGCCTCCTGGAGGGAGGAGAGCTGGGCTCCCCCACTGCCCTGCAGGGCCAGCTGGGGCGGGGTCCCCGGTCACGTGACTCGGGAGAGGGCACAGACACCGCCTGTGTCTGGGGCAGGGCCACCTTGCGGCCCTGCACTCCTCCCTGGCCCGCCGGGCCACCCGCCCCGCCTGCCCGCCCCGCCGGGGCGAGCGTGGGAAACTCACCCGGTCACCCTGGCAACAGCTGCCGCGTCGCAATGACACAGCAGTTTTGGTTCCGCTGCCTCCGCCCAGCTCTGCAGTCAGCGCAAAGGGCCAGGAGACACTTCCCACTGCCTCGCGCCCGCCCGCCGCCGCCGGCGCCGCTGGCGGGACCCCAGCCCGGCAGCAGCCCCCATCTCCGCTTCTGCAAACCCCCAATGACTCGGAAAGCTGCTGAGTCGCCCGCGGCTGGCTCCAGGCCGCCTCCGGCAGAGGGAAGCTCTCGCCTTCCCCTCCTCTCGCTGCCCAGCCCCCCCCCCCCCCCCCCCGTCTCCAGGGACAAGAAGAGCCCCCTGCAGAAGCGAGCACGCACAAAGCGCCCAAAGCCTCCCTCCGCTCCGGCCTCAGCGCCCTCAGCGCCCACAGCGCCGGGCACGACTCCTCCGGCCCCAGCCAGATCCAGGTCCCTCTCGGGCCGCAAGGGCGTGGACAGTTAACTCCTGCCAGGAGGCCTGGCTGCCTGCTCGGCCGGCTCGTCTCGCAGGGCGCAGGGAGCAGGATGGGGGCCCCGGGGGGCACGGGCACCCAGGGTCCCCCTGCAGAACGCCCCAAGCACGCAGCCGCAGACAGCAGGTGCAGAGACCACAGCAGGTCTCCCGCCGAGGGCCCTGGGTGCCGGCCTCGCGCTGTGGGGAGGGGGTGGGGTCTGAGTGCCCTCAGGAGGGTCAGGGCTGCCCAAAGCCAGCCAGGGGACAGGAGCACGCTCAGCCCTCACCCACAGCGACCAAGGCCCTGCCCAGCCCCAGCGCCCCGGGAGCAGAGCACCGACAACCCCGAGGCCACGGAGGGTGGAGCGGGGAGCCGGGGCCGGGGCCGGGCTCTGCTCCTCCATCCTCTGTGACTGGGGGTTTTCACGGGGCCTCAGCTTCCCGTCTGCAGCCTGGGACAAGGCCCCCACCAGAGGGCTGCGGGGGCCGCCCAGGACCCAGCGAGTACACAGCAGCTGCGCCGCACAGGCTGGCACGCGAGGCCCACAGCCCCCCGTGCGGCAGCACGCAGGCCCCGGGGGACGCCCGGCTGAGCTGGAGCGCGGAGGGCGGCACCCAAGGCACAAGGCAGGGCCACGCAGGGCAGTCTCGCCCGGCCGGGGTCAGTGCCGCAGCCAAGCCGGCTCCCGGGGTGCACGTCGGGCCACCCCTCTCCCGGGCCAGAGCTCTGGGCAGCCCCAGGAGCGGGGCCACGTGGGAACCCGGCCTCTGAGCAGTGAGGCCGGGCCACTGCCCACCCTCACTGCAGGCCCCAGGCTACCCCGGCTTCTCCAGGCTCCACCAGAGGGGGGCGGGGCGGCCACGAGGCCAGCTGCACGCAGGCGCCCAGGCACCTCCTCCCGTGCTCCTGCTCCATCTCCCCGGAGACCCCAGACGCCAGCAGACGCCACGCGTGACCAGGGTGCGGCCCGCCCCATTTCCCCTTTCGGATCCCCGGCATTTATTTCAGTTCCTGCCTTGCCGATGCCCCACCCCGGCCCACTCCTCCAGCCCCCACACTTGCCACGCCCCCTCCCAGCCCTCGACCCCCTCTGGGCTCCAAGAGTGGGCTCTCGGGCCTCCTGGGGCCTCTGCTGTCCATCGGGCAGGGTCAGCCCCTCCGCAGGGCCCCCCACGCACACCCTCGGGCAGGCCCGAACACACGCAGCTCACAGGACGCAACCCCTGCGTGGAGCTGGCACGGGCCCTCTCGGCGAGCCAGGCCTGGCCAGGGGAGCAGTGGGCACGAGGCTGCCGTCTGGCCCGGTCCCACGCACACTCCCGCTCGCCCGGGCAGCGCGGGCTCCGGCTCGGGCCCGGAACAGGCAGCGCCGGGCAGCAGGCCAGGCCCTCCCCGACAGCAGCAGGAGTCCGAGCGGCTCGCGGGCTCCGCAGCCCCGCCTCTGCGGTTGTGGTTTCGGGCTGGGGGCACGTGCACCCCTCCCGCCGCCCTGAACTCCACCCACACGCCCACGAGCAGGAGGAACCTCAGGTTTCTACAACAGCCTGCCCAAGCCCAGGAGCGGACCGGGCTTCCGGGGTGCTGCAGGAAGCCCCCGGCCAGCCACACTCAGCCCGCGGCAAAACTGACCGCACGCCCGGCAGACCACAGCAGGAGAGGGCTGGGGTGCACCGCGCCGCCCCACCACCGCCCCGCCGCCCCGCCGCCCCACCGCCAGGCCCCTCATCAGCCTCAAAGGCGGCCGGGCTCCAGCGAGCACCTGCCATGCACACGGGACAGGAGCTGACGCACACCCAGCCGGGGAGGCCGCAGGGTGCATGGGCACACCCACACCCAAGGCTGCTGCGCCTTAGGGTGGGGCTCTGGGGATGCAGGGGAGGGGGGGGCGGGAGCAGAGCCACCCGCTGGCGGGGGCGGGGCAGCCACCTACAGAGCAGAGCCAGGCCTCCCTCCTGCTTGTCCCTGAGGGCCAGTGACGGGGAGGGGGCGCAGCAGGGCCTCTGTACCCCTGCCCAGGCTGGAGGGGCCTAGAAGAGCCAGTGACCTGGGCGGGGGGGGGGGGGCAGGGCCAGGCAGGCCCTCCAGGGCAGGAAGTGCTCCTCCAGACCCAGGCCTCCTGGAGCGGCCAGCACGCTGGGCACTTGCGAGAGCCCCGCTGGGGGCTGTCTGAAGAGGGGCCCAAGGCCCGGGGCGCTCTGGCCCCGAGGGAACAAACAGCGGAGTCCAACCTGGAAACCAGGAGGGGGCCCAGCTGGCCTCAGCAGAGCCTGCAGGGGCCTGGTGCTGGTCAAGGCACTGGAGACTGGGGGCAGTGCAGGTGCCGCCTCGCAGGCCGGGGTCCCGGGAGCCGGGGCGTCTGTGGCAGCTCCAGCAGAGGCGCCGACACATCTTCGCCACGGCGGAGGGAGGGCGCACGCGGCTTCCCAGGTTCCCCATGGCAAGGCCCTGGGCCGCGCCAGGCACCAGCCGCTTCCCGACCCAGCCCGGGCAGTGCACCGACGGTGCTGTCAAAGCATCCGCGCAAACCCTAACCGCGGGCGAGGCCGCCGTGCCCGCGCGTGGGCAGGGAACCCAGGGCCGCCAGAGACCGCCCCCTCGGGGCTCAGAGCCAGGCCCCTCCACCCCGCCCCCCCGGCACTCACCTGGGGGCTACCGGTGCCGAAGCCCAGCGTGGGCGTGGTGGGCACAGACATGGAGTGTGGGCCCACGGGAGAGCTGATGACCGAGAAGGGCGGGCCCATGCCGTTGATGGGCGAGTGCAGCTGCCCCGGGGAGCCGAGCGCAGAGCCCAGGCCTGGCCCCAGGGAGGGGTGCAGCGAGGGGGCGGCCATGGAGCCCCGGCCCGTCGGGGAGTTGAGAGACGCCGAGTTCACCTGCGTGGAGAAGTCTGCAAGACAAGATGCCCGGGGGGCGGGGGTCAGAGGCCGCAGGGGACCCCGGTGCCCGCGCAGTCCCACAGCCCCCCGCCCCCAGGAGCACCCCCCGCCCCGAGGCTGAGGCAGCAAAGGCCTCGGCCCACTGGCCCGGGAGCCCGGGGCTGGGGTGGGCAGCGCGGCAAGGAGGGGTCTGAGGGGCCGAACGGGAGGGGGCAGGAGGACGCTTCGCGGCCGGGAACGCGAGGCCCTGAGCGCGCAGAGCGGCCCACGCCGGGCCCACGCCAGAGGTCGGCAGGCAGCAGGTCCTCTGACTCGAGGTCTGGGGTCTGTGTGGCTCAGGGCGCGTCCCAGTGACCCCGTGGAGGGCCCGGGGGTGTGCAGCCCGCGCAGACGGGGCCCACGGGCACTTAACGAGCTCCTCACCCCGGCTTGGGAGGCTCCGGGGGTGGGGGCAGGATCCACTGCCCACAGGCCTGAGGGGCCGCGACAGCGGGGTCCCGGCAGCACCCCCCAAGCCCCTCCCCCACTGCTCCGCACGGCCGTCACAGGGGGATCGGGAGGCGGCCAAGACCAGGGGCACGAGTCCCAGGCCGGGGACACCCCGAGGCGGCTTCAGCCCCCTGCCCCTCGGAGTGGCCGCGTCCTGGCCAGGCTTGCTGACTGCCGGGACACCGCCAGCCCCAGGACACCCCTGGCCCAGCCACGCAGCGAACGTCAAGCCCTCAACCAGTCCTGTGAACCTGTCCAGAGATGGGGCCGGGCAGGTGCTGCCCCTGCGCCCGTCCCCACCCCGCCAGCTCCTCCCCCAGCACCCCTGGTCGGCGGGTCAGCGGCGGGCAGGGCCAGCTGGCGGCCACGGGGGCTTGAGGTGCTCCACCAGCAAGGTCACCCAACTGGAAATGACAAACAAGGAATCCCAGAGTCAGGTGGTGGCGGCACCTGTTGGCAGCGATCGGTACTTCAAACCAGCCCTCCTGGCCCTCAAGCCCCTGGGAGCGGCGGCCCACCGGGGGCTCACGGCTCTGCGATGCACACTCGCATCTCCGTGGGCACGGAACCCCGCGTCGCGGCCAGAGAAACTGTGCCCGGCACAGGAATGGGCAGAGAGGCCTGCGAGGGGGGCTCTGCAGCTCCAGGGCCTCCAGGAGTGGCCCCTGGGCCCGTCCCGCCCTGTCCAAGCCCGCTTCCCCCGCTGTGCCGGGCACACACGCACAGGGAGCTCACAGGACGGCTCCCTGGCCCCGAGCCCCTTCCACTGTGACCAGAGAAGCCCCCAGCGGGTACGAGGGAGGGGCCGGGAACAACAAACCGGCTGCACCAATGGCAACCCAGCCAGAGGGGCAGGGTCCCTGTGAGGAGACCCTCTCCCCAGGCCCCGGCACCCCCAGAGAGCCTCTCAGACGTCTCCCCAGACCCCGGCCCCCCACGGAGCCCCCCCAGACATCTCCCCAGGCCCTGCCCCCCATGGAGCCCCCCCAGACATCTCCCCAGGCCCTGCCCCCCACGGAGCCCCCCCAGACATCTCCCCAAGCCCTGCCCCCCACAGAGCCCCCCCAGACATCTCCCCAAGCCCTGCCCCCCACAGAGCCCCCCAGCCATCTCCCCAGGCCCCGCCCCCGTGGAGATTCTGAGCCCGGGGAGGAAGCAGCCCCTGGGTTCTCCCAACTTCTCAGTCACCGACCCTCGCTCGCAATCACGGGAAGACGGCACGGGGTGGGGGTGCCCCGGGAGGGTGTCTGCGGCCAGCTGGCAGTGCCCACCCTGAGGGAGAGGCCCACCCTGAGGGAGAGGCCCACCCTGGGGGAGAGGCCCACCCTGAGGGAGAGGCCCACGGGGCCCCGCGTGGACAGTCACGGCCACTGCCAAGCTGCCTGCCTCTCCCCAGCTGGAAGAGGCGGGAGCAGGAGGAGGAAGGGGGGAGGGGAGGAGTGGGGAGGGAGGAGAGGGAGCAGAGCCCGCCCTGGACACCAGCGCGGCCAGCCTGCACCCCACAGTTCCCCGGCCCCCCAGGGCCCTGCCCACGTCCAGCCCAGGCGTGGACGGGCTGGCAGGAGGCAGGCGGGGGAAACCAGCCAGGACGGGCTGCGAGAAAGGGGGCGCAGGAGGAGCCCCGCCCTGGGATGGAGGCCCCGGCGAGGCACCCCCACGGCGGCCGCGGGTCCGGCTGCTGCCCCCCACCCCGGGCTGGGCCCTGCCTGTTTACAGAAACGTTCCGGTGGACACGGCGGGGGGGCGGGCCCTGCGGGCACTCTGGAATCTTCTGGGGAGGGACGCTTTCTGGCCAGCGAGGCAACCTTGCAAAGAAAACGCAAAAAACTGCCCAGACGCCTTCTGCCCGGGAGGGGGGCCCAGCGGCCGCTCGTCAGTCCCCACCAGAGCCGTACGTGGGACCCGCTGTCCACGAGACGCCCCAGGCCCACGCTGGGCAGCCACGGGGACGGAATCGCTCATCTGCACACCCCAGCACGGGCGGTGGGGGGTGGGGGAGGACGCCCCAGCAGCCCCGTGGGAGAGGCGCTGGATTCCAGCCCAGGAAGCCTGCGTGGAGGAAGTGGCAGTGGCAGACAGCTCTCTCCACTGGCACCAAACAGACTCAAAACGCCAACAGCCGGAGGTCTGCAACCACAGCCGTGGCCTGGACACGGACGCCCAGAGGCCCCCACACCGGAGCAGGCCTGGGAACGCCCCTGGTCCCCAGGGCCTGTTGTGGGGGGCTCGACCCCATGCCCAGGGCCCACAGCAGGAAGTCTGGGGAACCCCCGCCAACTCTCTTCCGGCCCCTGCCTGGCAGGGGGGAGGCACGGGAAGCAGCAGGAAACAACAGTGAGGTGGGGGCGGGGCGGGTGGAGGCCACCCAGCCCCACCCCCACCCCACCCCACCCCGGGGTCTCACGGACAGAGCTCGAGCCCCCTCCACGCCCCCGCTACTTGCAGACCCAACCGGGGGCCATGCGACCCAGGGCCCGCGGAGCCCGGCAGGAGCCTCCGGACGGGGCGGGGGGCCGCGAGCAGCAGGCAAGGGAGCCAGAGCCGGTCGGGGCCAGGGGCCGAGCACGAGCTCCAGGCCTGGGGACCCCCCCCGGAACTGAAACCCTGCGGCGGGCGGCTCGTGGGCCTCGGGCTTCCTGGGACGCCCACCTCCGGCCCCACCTTCCCCTGCCCGCTGCCGAGGCAGAAGTGGCAAGGCTGGCGGGATGGCGCCAGGGCCTGGGGTGCTCAGGGCGGGGGAGGAGGAAGGAAGCGGCCGGGACCAGACAGGGCAGGCAGATGGGCCCCACACGGGACCAGACGGGGCAGGCAGACAGGCTCCACACGGGAGGGCTGTGGGGGACGGGGGGCTCCTGCCCAGCCGAGACGCCCTGGGGCGCCCCAGCCCCTGGCTGAGGAATCCCAGGCAAACCCTGAACCCCCTCAGTCTTCCCTTCTGTAAAGTGGGCGCGTGGTCTGGCGCCCGCTGTGGGACAGGCTCCAAGCCCCCACTGGGGGCAGCGAGCGGCTTCCCCCCCTGCAGAAGGCGACCCCAGTCCGGGACGACACCTCGGCTCTTCCGGGCCAATCTGTCCTTTTCCGGACTGATGGCCTTGGCGCCGAGTCTCCTTCTCCTTGGCGGGGGCCCAGGGCCCACCTGGCCCTCACGACGGTCAGAAGAAACCCAGGCCTGTCCCCCACGAACCTGTGAGCCCACAGCAGGCGAGCTCGGGGGCCCCTCGCAGAGGCCCCCAACTGCCCAGCGGGCCCCGCTCCCCACCCCAGCCAGGTCCCGACAGCCGGTCAGCTACGGGGACCACCTGGGCCCCACTCGCCTCGGGCACCCACGGGCGGTGGCCGCCGGGCTGTGGGCTGGCCCCCGCGGGCGGTTCTCCCCCACAGCACCCATCACTCACACCGCCCTGCCCGGCCTCCCGAGACACAGGTGGGCACCCACCAAGCCCGAGGGAGAGGGCAGAGTGAGCGAGCTGCTCCCCAGAGCGGCGGCCGTGACCCCGGAAGCCGGGGTGGGAGGGCCGCAGGCGCAGCCCTCTCGTCCGGCCACGGCCCTGGGAGCGCTGCCCCGCAGGGCTCCGCCTGACCACAGGCCGTCCAAGCAGTTCACCTGCCAACCTCCCAGCACGGCTTCCGGCATGGGTCTCCCCCTCCCTGAGCCCGGCCCGGCTCCCAGCAGGGGACCGGCAGAACCCTCCCGCAGCCCCCGGCTGTGAGCACAGGGCGGCTCACCCAGCACCAAGTCTCAGCCGAGACACCGACCCAAGGCCCCTGGGTGCTGACTGAGCCGCAGCCCGGGGCACAGGGAGATGCAGCGCCAGGCCCAGAGGGTCCAACCAGGGAGCCCCCGCAGTGACAGCACGGGCGCGGCTGTGTCTGTGCGGGCCTCCAGCAAACACTAAGCAACCACCGTGCATCGTCACAGCACCGTCATCACCAGCTTCACCGTCACCGTCACCAGCGTCACCGTCACCACCATCACCGTCATCGCCATCACCACCATCAGTCACCACCATCACCGTCACCGTCATCACCAGCATCACCGTCACCATCACCACCATCACTGTCACCATCACCGTCATCACCGTCACCATCACCACCAGCATCACCATCACCGTCACCACCATCACTGTCACCACCATCACCACCACCACCACCATCACTGTCACCGTCGTCACCATCACTTTCACCACCATCACAGTCACCATCACCACCATCACCACCGTCATCACCATCACTTTCACCACCAGCATCACCATCACCGTCACCACCATCACTGTCACCGTCATCACCAGCATCACCGTCACCATCACCACCATCACTGTCACCGTCATCACCATCACCATCATCACCACCATCACCGTCACCACCATCACTTTCACCACCATCACCACCATCGTCGCGTGGCGGGGACGGTGATGATGACAGCAGTGACGAGGGCACGGGGTGACGGAGAAGGGGCAGTGTTGATCCCACAGGGGCGAGGCCGCCCGCGTGTCCACTGAGCACGCGGGAAACCGGTGGGTTTTGCCACAGTGGCAAAGGGACAGTGCTCAGGTCCCCTGGGTTGTGCCGAGACCTAGGACCTGGCCAGGGACAAGGCTGAGAACAGGAAGCGGTGCCCAGGCGGGCAGCCTCCAGGCCCAGCCCACTCCCACCAGGGGCGCTGTGGTTGGCCCCGTGCTGCCAGGTGCGGCCAGAGCCCGGCCACAGGGAGAGAAGTGGAGCGCACGGCCGGAGGAAGGGGCCGGGTGGGGGCTCGAGCGAGCAGCCGGCACCTGCACCCACCACCAGGCGAGGGCTGAGGGCCTCAGGTGCCCACACCCAGGGCCTGAGGCTGCCCCTCCACGCCCACTCCCAGAGGCCCGGAGCCCCCGAAGCCCCAGGTGTCAGCCTAGGCCTGGCTACGCCAACCACATTGTGTCCTGTCACAGGCCACCAGCCCCGCGACGGGGAACCCCCGGCAGGCAGAGGCCACGGAGCCCACTGACCTGAGGCGGCAGGGCCCAACCACCACAGGACGGGGTCCTGGAGCTGCACCCACCCCCAGGGTGGACCCCCACCTCCCACTGCCCTCTCAGCACTGCCCTGTGTGTCCTGGGGTGCAGCATGGAAAGACCCCACCCCCAGCCACGCGCACCTCCCACCTGGCTCCGGCCTGCCTGCAGCTCAGACGCCCAAACCTAGCCCAGAGCCCCGGCTCCCGGCGCGGCCCCGCTTCCCCGGGACCCCGGGGCTTCCCAGTTCTGGGCAGGGCTGGCCCAGGGAGGACACGCGGGCTGACCCAAAGTGCCTCGTGCAGAGCCAGGCCCCAGCGACAAGGGCCACTGCTCTGTGTGCACAAGGGACACTGGTGCCCAGGGTGCAGGCCACACACCACTCCGGAGACAGTGAGGCCAGCGAGGAATCGGTGGGCCCCACAGTGAGGACCCCCTCCCCTCCCCGCCCCACCCTTGCCAGTGCCGAGAAAGGAGTCGGGAGAGGTCACAGGTGGCGACAGCCTAGGGTCCCCTCCAGCCCTGTCTCCCCGCGAGATGGTTCCCAAAATGGGGCCCCTGCAGGGGACTCCCAGGCAGAGGCCAGCTGAGGGCCACCAGCCCAGGGCGATGCTGAGGCCTGCTGGGGAATCCCAGGAGCCACCCCGCCCCCGCCCCGCTGGGCACAGCAGGCGGCACTGCCCCACCTGCTGCCCAGGGGTGAGACCCAGCTAAGACGACGGGGCACGGGGGTGCCCGGGACCTGCAGGAACCTCCCCGTGGGAGAAGCCAGAGCCACCGAGGGGGTGTGGCCAAAGGAACGGGGCCACCAGGGACCGGCCCCACCTGCACGCGGCCCCTGGCGCTCCCAGGCACAGCCAGGCCGCCCCGCACACGGCGCTGGGAGCGGCAGTCGCCACCGCCCCAGCCTCCCGCACGTGCGCAGGGCTCACGGGCACCTGACAGAAGCAGAGGCGGCGCCGGGCTCGGGCAGGAAGCAGCCCCCCCCAGCCCCCGCGCGAGCCGCTCCCAGGCCCCGAGCTCCGAGCTCCGGCGTGGGGGGCCCGGGGAGACGCTCACCTCCCCACGGCCAGACGGGCTCCGGGTGCCGCAGCCTCCCCTCCAGGCTGCCCCCCCACTGTCCCCAGGACCGCGCAGCAGCGCCTGCCCAGGGCCTTCCAGGAGGGAGGGGAATTCCTGGAGACGTCCCGCCGGCCTCACGGCTGTGGCCACGGAGGGGGTGCGGGGCCCGGCGGCCGCGGGCGGGCGCATGCGGGCGGTTTCTCCGCGGCAGGGAAAGAAGTGATTCTGGTTTCGTTTTGAGCCACGTTGCTCTGGGTGGCGCAGAGGCCCCCCCCAACCCCGCTCTGTCGTGGAACCCGGGGCTGTGCTGCTCACCGCGTCTCTCTGGTCCTCACTCGCACGCCCCGCCGCTGCCGGCACCCCCCACGCCTGTCCCCCCGCCCCCCGGCAGCTCCCCACGGCTGCACTGCGATCCCCCGGCAGCACCCAAGCTGGTCTGTCGTGGATGGCATGGTGGGGGCTCTGCAGACAAGGCCAGGGCCAAGGCCACGAGACAGACGCTGGAAAGTGGCCTGAGGGACTTCAGCATGCCCCCCGCCACCCGGCTGGGCAGGCCTGTGCCACAGCTCACGGCGCCCTGGGCCACACCAAGGCCCCGCCGTCCCCCTGCCCCAGCCACCCAGCTGGGCAGGCCTGTGCCACAGCGCCCTGGGCCACACCGCTGCCCACCTGCAGGCCAGGTGAGACCCCGCCCCGTGAGGGCCCTGTCGCAGGACACAGCGGCCCAGGTTTGCCGTGAGATGACAGCCCCGCATCAGATCCCTTCCTGCAGCCCCCGCACGGCCCAGAGCTGAGGGGGCCTTGCCCTCCAGGTTACCAGGGTGTGAACCCCGAGCCCCCTGGGACCCCCAACAGCAATCGGAGCCCCGGCTGCAAGCAGAGGCTTTGGTCTGAGGGGAGCTGAGCCCAGAGACGCCCCGAGCAGGCTCCCGGTCCCCAGCGAGGCGCCCTGGGTCCGTCACCGACATGGCACAGCACACGGAGAGCTCGCACCCGGCACCCTGCTCCAGGCGGCCGGCCGCTCGGCCAAGGAAACAGGGTCCCGGGCGCCGTCCATCACACTGCACAGGGCCCCCCCGGGAAAGCGAGGCGACCCAGCTCCCGCGCTGGCCGCCTCCCCGGGAAAGCCGTGCCCCCCCTCTGAGCCTCAGCTGGCCCCGGAACCCGGGAGCAGGGCAGCAGCTTCTCCTGGGGACGCCGTGAGGCACCTGTGCGCCACGAGGGCCGGGCCTGCCTTGGCCGGACACACAAGGGCCCTTGTTAGAAGACCAGCGGGGAGCCGGCCCTGGCCTCCACCAGCGCGAGGTGGGGACCCACTGACTCCCAGCCCCGCCTCCCCAGAGAGGGGTCCCTACGCCCGCCTGACAGCAGCCTGCACAGACACCCAGGGCGAGGCGCAGGCTGGGGCCAGCCCCGACGGCTTCAGGCAGCCCGGGCCCCACTGCTCCCCTGCAGGGGTCCCAACGCGGTGGACCCATCCCCCACCCCCACCCCGATCCCCCAAGTAGACGAATGAATGCCCATGGCTTTCCCAGCCCCCGCTTCCTCCCCAAAACACGAGAGGCAGCCACCACCACTCCCCCAGCCGTGCAGTCTGAGGCAGGGCCCTCTGCCCACACGCCTAGAGCCTCGGTCTGCTCTCGGTCTGCTCGGGTGTGGGAGGAAGCGGCCCAGGGCCCACAGCAGGGACCCGGGCTGCTCGGCAGCCGGCCCAACCCTCACAGGGGCACCTCAGCCCCCAGCGCCAGCCAGCAAGGGTCCCCAGACCCTCTCCCCCTACACCCCTCCCCAGCGACACCTGGCACCCTCCAGGTGCCCTTGAAACCCCCTCACCTGCCAGCCACCTGCGGTCCCCCGCCCGCCAGGCCAGGCCCCCTCCCGAGAGCGAGGCCAGCAGGTGCAGCCGCATGGCCAGGGCAGGCGGGAGGTCCCACCAAGGGGGTGGCCCCCACAGCCCCCAGCCCGCCGGCTCGGGGTCCTGCGGCCTCAGGCGATGCAGCGTGGCGGCTCGGGGCACCGACGGAGCCTGGGGTGTCGGTAGCCGGGGAGGGCCGGCCTCAGCGAGCAGCCGGGAGCCGCCAGGAGCGAGTGGTGCCGGCACTGCCCGCGGCCCAGTTCCCTTTTCCCAGGGCCCGCCCGGCCCACCACCCTCACCCAGACACCTGTGACCACAGCCGGCTCCCCAGGGCCAAGACCAAGAGCTTCTTGGAAGAGGACGAGGGCTCTGGCCGCATTTCCTCATCCAACAGGACCGGCACAGGCTGCGGGTGGCGGCTCGCGGGCCCGGGGCCCAGACGCGGGCCGACCCCGGCTCAAAGCCGGCTCCTCCACCAGCCACTGCCCGGCTACAAGTGGCCCAGAGGACCCGGCCAGGCGTGGGGCGCCCGGTGCCAGTCAGCACCCAGCCTGGACAGCGGCCCCACCACGGCCGCCACCTGCTCCCCAGCAGCGAACCCTGGGGAGCATCTGGGTCCCGGGAGGGGGCCCTGCAGGGGGAGAGACCCGGAGCCCCAGGCCTGCAGAACGGGGTGGATGTGGGAAGGCGGGGGAGGGAGCCCCGGGGGCTTCAGGAAGGAGGCGGCCCTCGTGGCCCCCAGGTCTTCCCAGCCGCACAAGGGGACCATTCTTCCAGGCACAGGGTGCCTTTTGTGGCCCGTCGGCTGCAGGGGCTCAGGGGCGCAGCACACAGCCTTCCGCCCCACAAGTGGCAGTCCTCGGCCCCACCCCCCGCAGGCCCGAGGCCCAGCCAGCTCTGGCCACACCGGGCTGCCCCGCCGAGGCTGCTCGGACACGGCCGGAGCCCAGCCCAGGCTGCTTCCTGTCTGCCCCACCAGTACTGGGGACAGACGGAGATGCCACCAGGGCTGCAGGGGACCCCACGTCCCTGGGGACCCCTCCCGTGGCCACGGGAGCTGGCCCTGGCGCACGCACAGGGAAACCCCCAGGACTGGAGCAGGCGCCTCCCTTCCTGGGCCAGAGAACCCTCACGGCCAGGCTGACCAGGCTGATGGCCTAGCACGCCCTGCACGGCTCAGCATGGCCCCAAGGGGCCTGGGGCCGGACCCAGCCCTCCAGGGCCTCAACGCCCCCCCCACCCCGCACGCGCGCCCCAAGGGTCCCTGTGAATCCCCAACTCCTGGGCCTGTCTCTGCCGCCCATCACAGCCCCGCATCCCACGTCCCAGCTCACTTCCAGCGGCACCCGGAGCCCAGGCACCCAGGCAGAGTCCCCCGGGGCGACGGTGCTAGCGGCGGGGCCTGACCACAGTGGGGGAGGGGACGCGGCGGCGGGTCCTGGGCGCCCTGGGTGTTTCCTACGAGCACAGCAGCCTGCAGCCTGATCCCACGCAGACCCCACCCAGCGGGTCCCCAGGTCCAACCTCCAAGCTCCCTGCTGGTCTGGCTCTGGGCAGGACCACCAGGACAGGTGGGCAGGGGTCACAGCCCAGCCTCCCTCGCCCCCACCCAGCCCCAGTGCAAGTGGCAAACCAGCCAGCCCAGCTCTGGCGGCAGGTCAGCCGTGACCCCACATCTTCCCCGCCCCCGGGGTCAGCCATGACCCCTGCATCCTCCCCCCCGCTGGGGTCAGCTGTGACCCCGCATCCTCCTCGCCCCCCAGGGTCAGCCGTGACCCCGCATCCTCCCCCCCGCTGGGGTCAGCTGTGACCCTGCATCCTCCTCGCCCCCCAGGGTCAGTCGTGACCCCCACATCCTCCTCCCGCCGGGGTCAGCCGTGACCCCGCATCCTCCTCGCCCCCCAGGGTCAGTCGTGACCCCCACATCCTCCCCCCTCCGGGATCAGCCATGACCCCCACATCCTCACTCCCCAGGGTCAGTCGTGACCCCCACCTCCTCCCCCCAGGGTCAGTCGTGACCCCCACCTCCTCCCCCCCCAGGGTCAGCCGTGACCCCCACAACCTCCCCCACCCCAGGGTCAGCCGTAACCCCGCATCCTCCTCCCCCGCCGGGGTCAGCCGTAACCCCGCATCCTCCTCCCCCGCCGGGGTCAGCCGTGACCCCCACCTCCTCCCCACCCAGGGTCAGTCGTGACCCCCACATCTTCCCCCACCCCGGGGTCAGCCGTAACCCCACATCCTCCTCCCGCCGTGGTCAGCCGTGACCCCGTATCCTCCTGGCTCCCCGGGGTGGGGTGCTCCGTCCGCAGCAACCAGAGAACACGAGGCCCCAGCACCGCCCTGCCCGCCTGTCCCCTCGGCCCCACGGGTGACCACGAGGCCACCCCTTGGAGCCGGCACAGGTGCATCTCCCGACCTAGCAGGGCCCCCCACCCTGGCAGCCAGGCTCCCAGCCCACCGCGCCCCACCTCGTCCAGCCCCGCGTGGCTCCTCCATGACGGGAGAGCCAGCCCCGGCACACACAGAGCAGGCAGCTGGCCAGCGGCAGGGCCGGCCCTGCTGGCCAGGGAGCCTCAGGTGCGGTGCTGACAACCGGAAGGCGGCGGGGCCCGACGCGTCAGGCGGCCCAGGAGCCGGCAGCACGGCTGCACCGGGCACCGCCAAGGGCCTCTCGGCCACGTCTTGCCAAGTCAGCCTCCCAGGGCAGGCCCGGCCAGCGGGGCTCGGACGCGGAGCGAGCCCCACGGGTGTGCAGGGCAGCAGGGGGCGGGCGCGCCTGCCTGGCCGGGAGCCCGCATGCAGATCCCTTTTCAACTCGGCCACCGCGGGTACCGGGCAACACCGCCAACCGGGCCGGCACCCAGAGCCACCACGGGCTTCCCAGCACCCATCGCACCAGCCACCCTGCGTGAGGGGGACACGTCCCCCCCAAGCACCCCAAGCGGCTCGCAGCCCTGTCCCCGAGGCACAGGTCCCATCGTGTCCAGTCTCCTGCCTCCGCTCCACCTCTCCAGGCACGCGAGCAGAACGTCTGGCTTCCCCCCTGAGCCTGTGGCCTGGCCCCCGGCCTTGCTGGCCCAGCTGCCAGCTCCTGGGCCCCAGGGGTGCCGGCCGTGCCCTGCCACCCACCCCAGGCCTCAGCCCTCACAGCCATGGGGCCCTGGCCAGAGCACCCTGTGCCCAGCGTGCAGCCAACACGCAAGCCACCCACAGGCCTCTGCTTCCTTCCTCCTGCGTGGGCCGAGTGAGCAGGCAGGGCCGGGGCGGGAGGCGGTTAAACTGAGCCCTGGGTGTCTGCCCCCACCTCAGTCCACCGCCTGCTGCCCCACTCAATCCTGGCAGGCCGTGCACGCCCATGTGTGTGTGCACGTGTGTGCATGCCGGCACACGTGTGTGTGTGCACATGTGCTTTGGGGGGTCAGGGGTCCTCAGCTCAGCGACCAAGGGCCGCCAGCAAGGCCCAGCCAGACGGCAGCCTTTGCCAAAGCCCTGGCCTGGGGCGGCAGGCGAGGAGGGGCTGCCCCCCGGGGTGCCCCCCCTGTGCGGCCCAGAGCCGTCCCCTCCCCCAAAGGCCAAGTGCACTTCTTCCTCCGACCCCGCCCCCACTAGGCACAAAGCCCTTTCTGTGTGGGGCCTGCTGGGGACCCCCAGGAGGCCAGAGCCAGGGGGAGCCCACCCCACCCCAGCTCCCTCAGGGCTCTATCCCAACCCACACACCAGCTGGCCAGGTCCCCACAGAGCCCAACCTCGCCAAGCCACCGGGTGGTCATCCTCCCCAGCCATCCCCGGTCCCCTCTGGGTCTCTCTGCCAGGGCCACCTCCTCCAGGAAGTCTTCCCTCCTGCTCTCAGACCAACACAGAGGATCTAACAGGGCCATAGCTCTAAGAAGTCACCGGGAGCCCTTGGCCCAGCTCTGGTGGTACTAGCTGAGGTCCAAGGCCACTGGGACACGTGACACCGGCCTGAAGGGTTCCTACTTCTCTGGCCACCCAGGCCCCGACCTGGCCCCTCAGCAGAGACCCCAAGCCCTGACTTGGCCCCAGCTCAGGTTCTGTGGGAGGCCCCAGGCAGGCCCCCCACCCCAGCCCTGCTCCCTGGCGCCAACCCATGGGCGGCCAGCGGCAAGCCCCAGCATGACCCCCGCCCCGCCCCGGCCCGGGGCCTGAGTGACTCAGGCGGCCGCCCACCTCGCACGCACAGCGTACACACACACCTGTCCGGGCTTGATGCCGCCGACGGCAGCAGCGCCCAGGCGTGCAGGCCCACCGGCCAGCAGGAACGTGGGGGCCGTTCTCCCGGACACCGCGGGCCGGCCAGGCCTTGCGGGGGAGGGGCTGCAGTGAGGGGTCCACAGCCCTGCAGCCCCCAGGTCGGCCTGGGGCCCCCAGCCCAAATGCAGGTCCCAGGGCCTCTGGATTCGAGTTCAGGGAAGGCGGAGCTTCCTCCAGGGCGAGGCCGCCAAGGGCCCAGGCAGGGGAGGGGCCCGGAGCAGCTCAGAGCCCGGTGCCTCTCTCCCACCTACGGACAGGAGCCCGGGCCCTGGCAGCTGTGGGAGCCACACCTCCAGGGGTCCAGAGAGACGGGACACGGCTGGGTGCTGGGGTAGGGGGAGGCCTGGCCCAGGCTGGCCCGGAGCCCCTCAGCCTGCGTCCCGCCTGCCACCGCCGCCCCTCCCCGCCCTCCTAAGCCCCCAGGACCCAGTCTGTTCCCCCTGCAGCAGCTCCCCCCCAGACGGCCACTAAGCAGGGGGGTGTGGGCCCAGAGGGCAGAGGAAAGCAGACCCCAGGAGGGGTGTGGCCTCCTGGGGGTGGGGGGCTGTGAACGTCAGTGGGCGGAGCCTGACGAGGAAGAGCAGGGCAGGCAGGACCGGGAGCCCGAGGTGCCAGAGCACGGGCCGGGACAGGGAGGCCGGGCAAGCTGTGTGGGCAGGATCCTGCCGGCGGGCAGGTGAGGCCGGGGCAGGGCCGCTCGTCCTGGCCCAGGCTGGGGGCAGAGTCTGACCCGAGGAATGGACACGGAGTCCAGGCCGGGGACGGCCCCCCGGGGCTGTGCGCCTCCAGCTGCCGAGACGCCAGCAGCCTGCAGGGGCAGCGGCAAGGCCAGCTCCGTGCATCCCACACGGGCGCCAGTTCAAGACCCGGCTGCTCCTCTTCCCATCCAGCTCTCTGCTGTGGCCTGGGAAGGCAGTGGAGGATGGCCCAAGTCCTTGGGCCCCTGCACCCGCGTGGGAGACCTGAAAGAAGCTCCCGGCTCCTGGCTTTGGCCTGGCCCAGCTCCCGCCACTGAGGCTACTCGGGGAGTGAACCAGTGGATGGAAGACCTCCCTCTCTCTAACTCCGCCTTCCAAATAAATAAAGGAATCTTTAAAGACCAGGGGTCCAGAAAGCAGCAGGGCGGGTGCCTGGGCAGGGGCGTGCAGCCAGGTGCGCCCGGGCTGAACACCCGTCCAGAGGTCAGCACGGCCACCCCCACTGCTGAGCCCCGCGTTGGCTCCTTGGGGCCAGCGTGGGGCCAGCGCACCATGACCTCGTCCCGCTATGACCTCATCCCGCTCTTCCGAAAACCCGCAACACTCAGACACACGGTGGGCAGCCTGCCCAAGGCCACGCGGCTGGACGGGTGCGAGGTGGAACACGGGCTCCCAGGGGCTGCCCAAACACAGCACGGGGTGCGGGGGGGGAGGGTTGGCAGGCGGGCACGGCGACTGAGGTCAAGGGCAGCCTGAAACTCCACCCACTCGTGTCCCCAGGCTCCTGGAACCCTGGCTCAGGGCCACGCCCTCCGGGCGCCCAGTCTCCCCAGCAACAGCAGGCGAGGCCTGGTGACCTCAGGGGAACCCCCTGGGGGGCCTGGGGTGGGGGTCTGCGGAACACAGACAGAACCCACACATCTGAATCCCACTTTTGATGTTAAGAAATGAACAAATCCCACAAGGCACTGGGGCCGTCCTGGGGCAGGTGCGAGGCGTCGGCTGCCCTGGGTCCTGGGAGGCTGAAGACACTGCACAGGAACGCGCCCCACCCAAGCCCCCCAGGGCCGAGGCCACCGTGCACCCCCAGGCACCCCGGCGGGGTCCATCTGGGAGAGGAGCTGGCCCGGCAGCGGTGGCCCGGCTCCACGCAGGGCCGACCCCGTAGTGAACCAGGATCACTAGGGGCCGGGCCTGACAGAGCCCTCAGCCAGCTCCACAGAAGGCCACGCCCCCCGGCCACCAGCCGCAGGCCCCCTCCTGCCCCCCCCCGCCCCACTCCCAGACCCCGATTCTGGTCACCAGCACACACTGGAGCAGACGGCCACCCCCCAGCCTCTTCCTCGCCTGCCCACGCCAGGCTGACCTGTGCTCCCCGCCCCTGCCCTGTCTGGGGTCATCCCAGGAACAGGCCAGGCCCTGCCCCTAACCTTGAACACGCCGTTCCCTGGACGCAAGACTCCCCCAGGTGTCCAAGCTCTGTTAACACACCTCCTCCTCCAGGAAGCCTCCCAAGCCTCCCTCCCATTCAACCCCCGACCCCAGCACTCACTGCAACACAGGCACCGCCCCCCCACCTGCCCAAGCCCACCAAGCTCTGTGGATCCCGGAGTGCAGGGGCCCTGCCTGGCTCTCGGGAACCCCAAGGCCTAGTATACAGCAGGTGCCACATACAGACCTGCCGAAGGGCTCCGGGGGTGAGGGCAGGGGGGTCATGGGGCCATGCAGGCTGCAACCAGCCAAGCAAGCACCGAGCTCCAGAGACCCGGGCCACCCCCACGGCGGGCAGCTGGACGGCCCGGCCCCGACTCCTCGTCTGCACAGCTCGGAAGGAAGTGGCGGCAGGCAGGTGTGAGGGCTCCCGCCCACACCCGGCAGCCGGGGACCACCTAGGAGCCGGGGGCGTGAGTGCGAGACGGCAGGGAAGACGCGAGAGGGACAGCGGTCAGCCGGCGCCCGCACGACCGGGGACGGGGGGACAGCTGGGGGCCGGAGCTCCCCTCCCAGCCAGCCAGGCGCCGCTGCCCTGGGGAAGTCACGGGAGGCCACGAGGCCAGCGCTTCCTCGCCAGTCCCCAGCCGCTCGCCACTCTCTGCTCCAGAAGCGGATCTGGGTTCGAGTTCTGGCTGCTCCATTGGCAGCCTGGTGGAGCCACAGCGTCCGGCTGAACGTCCCCGCGAGGGGCGGAGCCCTGGCCTCCCACCCCTGAAGTGAGGCTCCACCGTGGCACGGCCGCCCTGAACACAGCTCAGGGGACACCCACGTCCCCCCACGGCCCCTGTGCTGTAAACGAAGCCAGGCCCCGCCCACCAGCACACGGATGGACAGGCGGCCCTGTCCAGGCTGTCCAGGGCCATCCAGAGCTGCTGAGGCGGCACCAGCCTCCCCACCCCCCACTCCACGCCCTGGACTGGGAGAACGGCTAGCAGACTGGACAGAGCCTGCCGCGAGGGCGGCCAGCCCGGCACTCCCTGGCCAACGCCCACGGCCGGCGGCGTGACGAGGCGTGACGAGGCAGGGCTGCCATCTGGAAAGTGGGCGGGGGAGACCTTGGGACAGAGCGGAGGCAGGCGCCCCCTGCGACTCCCCCGCCCCACAGGAGCCCCTGCTACGGCTGTGTCTCCTGGGGCCGCCATCCGGAACGCACCTGCTGGCTCCCCCAGCCCCCTTACAGAAAGCAGGGCTCCCTCTGCCAGGCCCCGCCCCCATCCGTAACTGACCCGGCTCCAGGGTGCCCCCCCTTGCTGGTGGGCGAGTTTCCCAGCAGCCCCTTGCTGGGTGGGGGCGGCCTTGAGCCGCCTGTGCCATCCCTTCACCCACGACGGCAGGCTGCAGACACAGGCCCCAGCAGCTCCACGCCCGGGACAGAGCAGAGCGCCCGGGCTTCCGGCCCGAGGTCACACGGCTGCTCCTAGGGCCCGCTCCTCCGCTCCTGAAGGCGGACACGCAGGACCCCAGGGGAGACAGAGCCTGTGCCCCGGCTCCCAGCAGGCTCGGCGCCCCCAGCAGGGTCCCCGGGCCACTCAGAGCCTCCGCTTCCTCCCAAGAACACGCGCCCTGCGCGGCGACGGCAAGGCCCGCACCATGCCCTCCCCCCCCCAGGCCAAGCACCTGGGACCGGGCTACTAGCGAGGAGTTCTGCAGGCAGCCCGGCCACCGCTGGGCCCCTGCTCCCACGGTCTCCCGCGCTGGGGAACCAGGCCTGGGTTCAAACCCAGGCAGGGTGTGTGTCCCCCAGGGTCGGCAGGGCCCTGCGCCTGCCTCCTCCCTCCCGCCCGCTCCCGGGCCTGTGTTCAAATCCCACCCCTCAGCTTCCCCGAGCAGGGAAGTCCGCCGGGGCCCTGGGGCGGCCGCAGAGCGGAAGGAGGCCCGGCAGATCGTGCGCGGGGCCCGGGCCGGGCCGGGCCGGGCATGCAGTCCTGTGACGGGCTGGCGAGGTGTTGGGAAACGCACCAGCGCCCATTGCAACACCACGGCCGCGTCACAGGCGGGTTTCAACATGCCCCAGCGCCCAGAAAGATGGCGGCCGGCGAGGGGCGGGCACGGCGCCTGCTCCCGGCCCCTGACCCTCGGGGACAGGCCAACACCGGCCGGCCCACCAGCTGCAGCCCCGGGCCCTGCTGGCCTTCTGGGGGCCTCCCGGGGCGAGGAGTTCCACCCGCACCACCTGCCAGCCAAGGCCGGGGCAGCCTGGGCTCTGTGGGGTCGTCCACAGGAGGCGGGGCAGACGGGCGCAGCGGGCTCTGAGCACGCCCACGTGGCACTGCACCTGTGGACACACATGTTGACCCACACGTCTGCATGAGCCGTGTCTTCTGCAAGGCTGCAGGTTAAAGGCGGCCGTGAACTTGGGGGGGAGTCACAACCTGTCTCTCCCCCCACACCTCTGCTTCCGCCTCTGAAACCTGCCCGGCCTACGTGGGGAAGGGGCTTCTGGGGTCACGGCCACACAGAGACCCGCTGCACCCCAAACCCCGGACCCTGACTCCCAAACCCCGAACCCCAGACCCTGACTCCCAAACCCCAGGTGGCACTGGGGGGACCGGGCAGTGGCTCGGGGGCCTGGGAGGTGTGGCCCCATCACCCCTCGTGCCCGGGCTCACAGGGACACAGCTATGCACACACGTGTGTACTCATGCACACGTGCACGTGCTCACACGGGTAAACACGAGTGTTTATAGAAAAAACACTGGGGAAAAAACGACACACGAATTTCAAAAATTTTTGCACCAAAACAAACTTGGGTTTTAGTGTTTTTCCAAGAATTGTCCAAAGAGCCCTCGTCCGCAGACACTGCCCGACGCCCCTGACCCCGGCTCCCAGCAGGACGGCCAGCTCTGGGGAGCCCGCGGCGGCCCAAGCCCTCCCCCGCCCCCGAGCACGCAGGGGCGCGCAGGCCGCAGCACAGCGCGGGGACACCCGGGGCCCCGAGCGAGGGGCAGGAGGGGTCTCCCCAGAGCCTGGGCAGCAGCCGCTGCCTGGAAGGTGCCCTCGGCTCGCGGGGTCCTGGCCGCCCCCGTCAGACTACTGACCCTCGGGGGGAGTGGGGGGCCACAGCCTCAAACCCAGGCACGGCCCCCACCCGGGGTCTCTTCAGGGCTCATGGAGTCCACGCCCTGTTCTCCCCCTCCCCGGCCACATCCAGGTGAGGCTGGGTGGGGACGATGGCCTGGAACCGCCAGAGAGAACCGGTGACGCCGAGAGCTGAGGCTCCCCCGTGCCAAGCAGGGCAAGCCCCTCCCCCACCCTCACAAGGCGGAAGGGGTCCCCAGGGAGGCCCCACACCCGCCACACTCAGGCTCCACGGGGACTCGGGCGGCCCCAGCCGTGCAAGCTGGCACCTCCGGTGTTGACAGACAGACACGTGACAGGGAGCAGGGGGCGTGTCTCAGCGGCTGGCACCATCAGCTGCTGTCGGGAAGCCCGGGGAACTGTCGCCCAGCCAGCAGAGCCGCTGGTGGAGCCAGGGCCCCGAGACGGGCAGGGCGGGCCCGGGCTGGGGAGCCGGAGACACAGGAGGAGCTGGCACACCTCGGGCGCCGCCCCGCGCAGCCCTGCAGCCCACGGGGAGCTGGGCCTCACCCGCACCCACTGCACAGGCGGGCAAGTCGAGCCCGGGAGGCAGCTCCGCACCATCCTGGCCGGCAGGGACCAGAGCCCAGCACCGAGAGCTCAGCAGTGGGGCTCAGAACCCGCGGGGTTCACACCCTGCCCCACGGTCTCCCCCCCTCTCAGGGCAGAGCGGCCTGGGCACGGCCCGGTACGCGACACGGGGTGAACGCGACAGAGGCCCCCTGCGCCCCGAGAGGCCTTCTTCCCACGGAGAGCAGACAGGGGCTGGGTCTCCCCTGAGACCCCCCCAGCCATGTGCCCACCCAGGCACAGGCCAGAGGCGGGCGCGGAGGGGCCGGGCCTCCGAGTCACACCCTGCAGGAGGGGCGTGACAGCCCGGGCACCCCGCGGGCCGGTGAGGAAGCCCCGCGCTGGGCACCGAGCCGGCCCGAGTGACGCAGACCTGGAAACACCCCCCCACACACCAGGAGCAGCCTAAGGACGGCGCCTGCCCACCGCCTTTCCGCGACGTTCTGAGCCCGGCTCCTCTCCCCAGACAGGCCCCTGTCCGTG
The DNA here is from genome assembly GCF_051225735.1 of Oryctolagus cuniculus. Taxonomy (NCBI): domain Eukaryota; kingdom Metazoa; phylum Chordata; class Mammalia; order Lagomorpha; family Leporidae; genus Oryctolagus; species Oryctolagus cuniculus. The sequence continues at coordinate 236,268,919 of NC_142867.1, read as the reverse complement.
CGCGTCTGGGACGTGGGCGGGCTTGTGCAGTCTGGGGGCTCGCCTCGGCCAGGCACGGCAGACGTTAGATCAAGCAGCCCGGCCATGGCCCTGACACCCGCGGGTTGCTAGGCTCTGCCTGTGGAAGCAGGAAGCCCAGGTCGCGAGCCGGTGTCTCCAGCCCCACCGGCCCCACACCAAGGCCAAGCCCACGGGGGCCGGGGAGAGGGCACCACTTCCTCCCTGCCCCTCCCCCGCCCCAGGCCCTGCCAGGCCGGCCCGGAGCCCACTGCTCCTGCGGGACGGGGCAGCCCCGGGCAGGCGGAGGCTGTGGGAGACGCCGGGGAGGGGCCCCTTCCGCTCCCACCAGGAGCTGCCACGGCCGCGACACCCTGGTAACGCGTTCCAGATGTGGCCGGCAGGAGACAGAAGCGGCCTGCACCCCGCTGGGGAAGCCGCGATCACGTGCGCTCCTGAGCCCGGGCCAAGGCTTGCGGGGGCCTGGGGGAGGGGGCGGGGGGCCGGCAGGGAGGGGCAGAGGGCAAGGCCACACCCTCCTCCGGCAGCACCCACACTGGAGAGGCCTGGGACACACGGGAGGGAGTGGGTGCCCAGGCTGGGGGACATGGAACTGGGGCCACCCCACCCCAAGAAGGGGGAGGCGTGGGCGGTCGCTGCAGCCCTGGCAGGACGGGGCCCCACGAGCAGCCCTGAGCGGGGGCGGGGAGGGCAGGGAGAGGTCCTCCTCGCCCCCTCCCCTGGCCTTCTATGCCGGAACCTCACCAAGCCACAGTGCTACAGCCCTCGGGGTCACCCCCGGCCACAGCATCGCAGCCACGGAGAACACCGCTCCCAAGCACCGCGCCCAGGCCGGTCCACACACAGCTCCAGCCCCGCCACCAGGCCCTGGGGCAGCCCTGGCCGTGTCCCGCCAGCAAGGACGGAGGGGCGCGGTCCACGCGGAAGCCGGCCTCACGCACACTGCTCGCACAGGCAGCCACACCTGCCAATCCCACCTGCGCCCGCCCACCAGGCACCCCTGCCCCCACCGAGGCATGCGGGGGTGGGGTCCTGAGGGCTGGGAGAGGCCAGGTGCACGGTCAGTGCCCACCTGCGCAGCGGGGCCCCGGCTGCCCAGGGGTCAGTCTCCACACCCTCAGACGCCGCAGGCGGCCCCCGCCTCACGATCCAGAACTGGGACCTTCTCTGCTGGGCAGGGCACAGGGTCTCCCCCAAACTCCTAGAGCAACCCAACCCCCTGCTGGACAGAGACCGCTGCAGGCAGGGCGAGCATCTGGGGGCCCAGCAGCTTTGCAGGGACAGCTCCACAGCTGTGAGCGGGGCTCCCAGGGCTGCCGTCGCCCCAGCTCCTCACCGGCCTGTGTCCAGGGGCCAGCTGCCCATGCGCACAGCCGTGGAGGCCACAAGGCCAGGGCCCGACTCCACACCGAGCGACGCATGCACTCCTGCCTGATGGCCACGTTTCCTCACTCAGGAGCCGCTGGGCGCAGGGGGAGGCGGCCTCAGCACCGCCGGAGATCCAGGGAGAAGACGGCGGGGGGCTGAGAGCAGGCTGGGGGGCCGGCCGGACGACCACGCTCTCGGCCATCTCTAGCTCCCTGTTCTCAGCTGGGGCTTCTCCCCAGAAGTCACTCACACTCGGGGAGATGAGAAGCCGGGGGAGTCCCAGGGGTCCCGGAGCCTGCCCACCACGGCCCTGGGCCACGCCCGGCAGCTCAGGGCACCGGCGGCGCGGGCTCCGAGACCCAGCTCAGGACTGTGCCCTCGACACCGACCTGCAGCCCACACGCACCACCCAGCGCCTTCCTGGAGCACAGAGCCGGCCGCCGGCGCGGGACACAGGCAGACAGACCCCCCCAGAGACACGAGCCGGCCCCGCACTGTGGAGTGTCACAGAGACGCCCTGCAGGCAGGAGCTGGGGCCGCCCCTGGGCCCCAGACGAGTGCAGCTCACTCCAAGCCCCCCACCCCTGCCCCACAGAGCCAGGAGGGCTCAGGTCCCGGGCCGGCAGGCGGCCAGCAGAGGCCCAGAAAGACACAGCTGGGCCGCAGCCAAGCCCACGGCTCCCCTGCAGGCCACAGCGCTGCCAAGCCTGGCACCCGCCCCGGAGGCACCGGGGGCCCAGCCAGTCTGTGGGGGCGCCCGGCTCCCCGGGAGGCTGCACGGAAGACCACAGGCAGGTGGAACCCTCACCCTGGTCAGACCACGGCACCCAGGCCCCAAGCTTCCGCCTCTGCTTGCCCACTTGGGCAGGTGCCAGGTGGCCCTGGAGGCCACAGGCTCCCCGCAAGCAAGGGATCTCGGAGTCCCTCTGTTTTCGGCGGCATCATTAGGCACTCGTTCGGCAATTAGGAGGCAAATTACGGCAAGGAAGGCTCCCTGCCAGCCCACGGCGGGCGACGGCACAGCAACTCCGCAGCGCCCACGGCCCCCTCTGCCACCGTGTCTCCCCGACGCGGGGTTCAGGGTGGGTCCTGGGCGGGCCTCCCACGGTGGCTGACCCCAGCAGCCTACACACAGGGTCGGGGGCCCACGGAGGCCGCCCAGTCGCCCGTGAAATGTGACCCAGCCCCATCCCCAAGTTCCCTTCCGGCTCCCTACCCAGCGCCCAAACTGGAGACAGTTCCAGAATGCGCTGATGAACGAACCGGCAGAACGGTCACGTGGGACAGCCCGGTCTGACAGCGGAAGCTGGGCAGGGCGCGGGGGCGGGGAGGCTCCGGGAGCTGCCAGGCTCGGGAACGCCCTGGGGGGCTCCTCTGCCACTGGGGGCACCCCAGGTCTCCCCGAAGCCCTCCTCACCCCACGCCCTCTGCACCTGCACGGGGCTCCCGGGTACGCCAAGACCAGGGAATGGGGCCAGAACTCTGCTCCCTGGCACACGGAGGGCGCCAGGCCGCCCCGTCGCCTGTGCTGGGACAGCACACACGGCCGGACGGGGAGAGAGACCGCAGCCGCCGCATCGCCGGGAGGCCCAGGCCCGGGCAGCCTCCCACCTCACCCCGGCTCTCGGGAAGGGCGGGCCTGGCCTGAGGGCACACGGCTGGGACGTGGACCCTGAAGCTGAACCAGGACCGGCGCCTTCTGAAGGCTGCGGGGGCCTGGTGCTCCGGTCCCGCGGCAACCCCGTGACCAGAGGCAGGGGTGGGGCCTGGGAAGGAACAGCTGCTTCCTGCCCGGCTGCGGCAGCAGGTCACCAGCTCAGGCCAGGGCCAGCGCCAAAGCAGGGGCTTCTGACAAGGCAGGGCCCCGCCAGCACGCCCGGCCCCGGCTCCAGGGGAAGGGGGTCTGGCCAGCACACCCGGGTCCCCGGCTCCAGGGGAAGGGGCACCCACCAGCACGCCCGGGTCCCGGCTCCAGGGGAAGGGGGTCTGGCCAGCAGGGGAAGGGGATCCGGCCAGCACGCCTAAGTCCCCGGCTCGAGGGGAAGGGGGTCCGGCCAGAACGCCTAAGTCCCCGGCTCGAGGGGAAGGGCCACCGGCTGGAGCCCCAGGGAGCTCCCCTTCCCCCGGCCCCGCCCAGGCCGCCGGCTCCTAGAACTCTGGGCCGCGCTTGCCCAGCCCCCAGCAGACCCAGCCCCCAGGGTTCGTTATGCAGGGGGAGGGGCTCGGTGTCCCAGGCTCCTGCCCAGCCAGGGTCCCCCTCCAGCCCTCCCCAGCCCCTCACCCTCCCCCTCCTGCCCGAGCTGTGCTGGGGGCCCCCTGGGGAACATGCTTCCGCGGGCTCGGCCGGGGTGGGGCTGGGGGGGACCAGCACGGGAGCACGGGAGGGAGACAGAAGGAGCCGACCGCCCACGGGCACTGATTCAGCGGCCGGGACTGCAGGGCCATCAGCCCCAGGACCCCGGTGCTGCACGGCGAGAGGTGCAAACTGGGGACTCCTCACGGCCCAGCCACAGCCCAGCCTCGGCCCAGCCACAGCCCACACCTCCTCACCCGGCCCGGCCCACGCCCCCTCACCCGGCCCCGGCCCACACCTCCTCACCCGGCCCCGGCCCACGCCCCCTCACCCAGCCCACGCCTCCTCACCCGGCCCCGGCCCACGCCCCCTCACCCGGCCCCGGCCCACGCCCCCTCACCCGGCCCCGGCCCACGGCCCCTCCCCCGGCCCCGGCCCACGCCCCCTCCCCCGGCCCCGGCCCACGCCCCCTCCCCCGGCCCCGGCCCACGCCTCCTCACCCGGCCCCGGCCCACGCCTCCTCACCCGGCCCCGGCCCACGGCCCCTCCCCCGGCCCCGGCCCACGGCCCCTCCCCCGGCCCCGGCCCACGCCTCCTCACCCGGCCCCGGCCCACGCCTCCTCACCCGGCCCCGGCCCACGCCCCCTCACCCAGCCCACGCCTCCTCACCCGGCCCCGGCCCACGCCCCCTCACCCGGCCCCGGCCCACGCCTCCTCACCCGGCCCCGGCCCACGCCTCCTCACCCGGCCCCGGCCCACGCCTCCTCACCCGGCCCCGGCCCACGCCCCCTCACCCGGCCCGCACCTGCAGCAAACACTCCCTGAACCGTGGAGGGAATCCCAAGACGGAGGAGGGGGTGTGGGAGGGGCTGTGAGGCTGCATGAACCCCACCCCCACAGCTAGGGCTGGGAGCTCCAGCCAGTCCCTGCCCAGCCCCTGCCAGCATCCCCCAGCCCACCGCTGCCCAGGAGTGCCCACCGGGGAGGGGACAGGCTGGCTGGAACAGGCTCCAACACAGCCGCCCGGAGGACCCGCCTGGCTCCTGGGGACACTGCCCCGGCTGCCCGGCACCACGCACGTCCTCCTGCAACCGCCGGCCTCTGCTCCTGACCTCCTGAGACAGACCCCCCCCCCATGTGCTGTTCCCCCAGCCACCCCAGCCTGGGCCCTGCCACCACCTCCTCCAGGAAGCCCTCCTGCCAGCTCCACCGACCCCAGGATGTGGGAGGCCCTTTCACCCTGGACTACATGTAGCTACCCACGTCCTGCCTGGCCTAGAGCCCAGCTCAGGGCTCATCCACCAGGCAGGGCAGCAGGGCTGGGGGCCGGGCCCCTGGGAAGGGGCTCACACCTGGCCCGTCCTGGACAGTGGCTCTGGCACAGCCCACGGCCTCCTCCAAGGAAGGCTGAGGGAGCCGCCCTCAGCCAACCCAGAGACCAGCCTGGGGCCCTGCCCCAGCCACACCCCACACCCAAAGAGCAGGCCCAGGCTCCTCCCCCAACCCGGGCTGCGGGTGCTGTGTGCTCCGGGGCCGACTCTGTGCCCGGCCACGCCAGGCGGGATCTTCTGCCTGCCCCGCTGGCCACCACTCCCCGTGTCCCTGGGTGTGCCACAAACTGCCCGTGGGCTCAGCAGAGATAAGGCAGGTCAAAGGTCGCCCAAGCACAGCCAATAAACAGAGCGATGAAGAAACGTCCACCCCACAGAGCCCCAGGGCGGCCCTTTCCACCCACCGTTTGCCTTCTGGAAGGTTCCGGCCAGGGCAGTCCCTACCCAGGGCCTGCTCAGGACCAGGCCGGCGGCAGCATACCTGGGCCCACCTGCTGCTGTCACACCTGGGGGCACAGCCCTCCCCCCAGGGCCCAGGAGTGCCAGACCGCACACAGCCATGGGGGCGGGGCCGAGGGGCGGGGCCGCCCCACCCACGCCCCCTGCAGCAGCCCGGGGGCCGGCCCACCGCCTCCCTCCTGGCCTCCCTCCTGGCCACTATCTGCCCACTGCATCGCCTTGCCCAACCCCCCGGGCTCGGCAGAGCTGGCGGCTGAGCACACAGATAAGGAGGCTGGGCGTGGGCCGGTGGGTTTGGGTGGATTTTCCTTGTTTGCTTTCTTCGCCAATGGTGTCTTCACGGCTCCCCAGCCCCGCCCCGGGAGGCCCAGGGTTTCCTGGGGGCGGCTGGCAGGGGGCTCGGGCACGGGTTCTGCTGGGTGGGAGGGAGGCAGGGTGAGGAGGCCCCACCTCCAGCGGCCTTAGGGCGGGGTGAGGCTGGAAGGACACCCCCACCCCAGAGAAATCCACCCTGCCCAAGAATCTGAGGGCACACGTGTCACCAGCCACGCACCCCTAGGTTCCGAGGGCACACGTGTCACCAGCCACGCGTGTCACCAGTCATACGTGTCACCAGCCACGCGTGTCACCAGCCACGCACCCCTAGGTTCCGAGGGCACGCGTGTCACCAGCCATACCTGTCACCAGCCACACGTGTCACCAGCCACGCGTGTCACCAGCCACGCACCCCAAGGCTGCGAGGGCAGCACCGCCCAAGGGGTCCACACAGCGCAGCCACTGAGCCACAGGCCTGGGCTGGACCGGGACGCTCCCCCTCGCCAGACCCAACAACGCCTGTTCCCCCACCTGACGCGGTGGGAGGAACTCACAAGGCCCCTGAGCCCCCGGTGGGGCAGGGCAGCAAGAACAGGCTAGGAGGCTCCCAGCGCCAGGTCACGGGGAAGGAGGCTGCCAGGGACAGCCTGAGCCAGGTTCCCACAGGGAGCACGGGGGAGGCGGGCACTCTGCGTGGAGTGGCAGCCGGCAGCCCCGCCCCCGGGCTGTGGCCCCCAGGTGAGCCTGACCTGGACAGTGGGGCCAGGAAGCGCAGCCAAGCTGCAGACCCCAGGGCAGGGCGGCCCCTGCACCCCAGGGAGATTGCCCACACAGCTGCAGTTGGCACCCACGGGGCCCTGCCCCTCCCGGCACAGAAACCCTCCCTGCCCCCGGCCCCAGGCCCCCTCCCCGCCCACCTCCCAGGAGCGAAGCGTGCACCCCAGGAAACTGAGGCTGGAAGAGGGGCCGGGCGGGGTCTCAGTACCACCCGGGCCCAGTGCCTGCAGCCAGGCCACTGGGGGGGGGGCCTGCACCCTGCGAGCCACAACTGGCACCTGGCCAGCAGGAGGGCGCGGACCCAACCATCCGGCATCACCCACAGCCGGCCCCGGCCCCGGCCCTGGCCCACGCGGCACTGCTCAGACCCCAGACGACAGTGAGACGCAGACACAGCCCCATGGGCCGGCCTCCCCTCCCCCTGCCCTCGAGCCCCGGGAGCTGAGCGCCCAGGGAGACTCAGGGCACAGTCCACGGTGGGAGGGGGCAGAGGAGAGAGGTGCACCGTCCCGGGATCCTCCCTGGGCACGGAGGTCTGTGGGTGCCCAACGCAGGGGCGTCGGGAGCGAGGGAGGGGTCAGAGGCGCCCAGGGCCCCGAGACGTGAGGTTCCACCCAGACCGGGGCTCCCTGCGGCACCAGAGCTGTGAACACTGACGCCTTGGGGAAGCGGCCAGGAGACGGCTGCCAAGGACGCCCTCCTGCCCAACCCTGGCCGCGGGCTCAGCCCAGCAGCCCCCAGCACCCCCAGCAGCCCCCCAGGCTGCTGGTCCCACTGCTCGGGGGTGGACCAGTTCCAGCCAGGCTGAGGCTAGAGGGCCGAGCTGGCCCACGCAACCCCGGCTGCAAACTCGACGGGAGTCGGACCAGACGCGGGAGAGGGACGCTGGGTGAGTCGCCCGCACCCTGCCCGTCGGGTGCCCCCAGCAGACAACACCAATCTGTCACAGGCACCCGGCTGCTCGCGTGGCCTTCCTGGCCTTAACCAGGGGGGCGACACAGGGGCCCCGCCCCATCCCCCCAGCTTCTGTCCCAAGGCAGCACCTGTCTCTGGTCCCCAGCCCCCCACATGCTCCGCCCAGCACGCTACAGGCCCCCGGGCGACCCCCACGCAGGTGTCTGGCTTCCTCCACACAGGTGCATCCCCCGAGGCGGGCTCCTGCTCCACGCCCCCTCACCACACACACACACACGCACACGCACACACACGCACACACACGGGAAGCCAGCGGGGCGTGCTGGCCTGTGACAGTGAGCCCGGGCAGTCCACAGGGCACAAACAAGCTGACGGCACCGCCTGCTGTAAGGTGCCTGTGACCAGGCCACGTGGAGGCCACGTGTGCACACACACAAGCACACGCAGCTCAGGCACCAGGAGGGCCCTGCCACCACAGCCCCCGGGGCCAGCCTGGCGCCCAGGGGTCGGGGGCAGCGTGCGGCTCCCGAGCGTCCTGACCGATGCTGCCCTCCCCAGGCCGGGGTGGGGGTAGAGATCTGACACCCAGAAGGCCTTCCGGCCCAGGCAGTCCCCGCCCCGCCCCGCCCCGCCCCCACCCCACCCCCACCACGACCCCAAAGGCAGCTGAGCACCTCTGCCATGGCCAGCGGCTGCGCTGGGCCCTGGCGCCACACAGGACACGGCCAGAGGGGCGTGGGAGCTGCCCCCCACGTCTCTCACCCGGCCAGCGCCCTCCTCCTCCGTCACTCCCAGGCACCCGCGCCCGCGCCCGCACTTGAAGTGCCCTGGGAAGGCTGGCGCCCGCCAGGCCGGCACTGGCTCCGGAGCCGCCAGCCCCAGCCCCGCCGAAGGAAGCCGGAGCCAAGGCCCGCGAGGGGGCGGCTGCCAGCCGGGTCGCTGGGGGCAGGAGCCCCCTCTGCCCGCTGCTGGGCGGGGCCCCGTGCCCCTTCTTCCCCTCAGCGCCCCGGGTGCCCCTTCCCACCCGCACCCTCAGACCCCCAGGGCTGCCCGGGCACCACCCCAGGCCGGCCGAGCGTCTCACCAGTCCCCGCGGCGCCCCGGGCCGCTCTGCTCCTCCCTGATGCCCGCCCAGCCTCCCCCCCAGGTCTGCCACCGCGCCCCACAGTCCGCAGGCCCCTGGCCAGTGTCGGCTGCCCAGCCCTGCCGGCCCCAGCACGCGTGCACACCGCGCACGGAACACAGCCTCCCGCCCAGCCCCCAGGCCTGGCCCGAGCCCGGCCCTCACCTCCCGCCGGCAGCAGACCCAGCCGTGGAGCCACGTCCCGTCCTAATAGACTCGGCTCTGTTATCAAGAAAAATACTCAGCCCCGGGCCCCTCCCCTCCCCCGCGCTCCCGGAGGAGCCGGGCCGGGCCGCCGGCTTCAATTTTTAATCTGCTGCTGAAATATTCACGGGCCAGCACCGGCCGCGCGTCCCAGGCGCGGGATCCCCAGCTCTCGGGGGCTCCCGGTGCAGGGCGACCCGAGGACCGGGCCCGTGGACAACCCTCTGCCCCGAGAGCACCCTGGAGTGGCCCGGCCCCAGCATCCGGCTCGTCCCTAGGCCAGGCCAGCGCCACATCCACCTCCGGCGGGAGAACCAGGCCCCAGGACGTGCAAAGCGCCCAGGGCCACCCCAGTGCCCGTGCTGGCTCACGGGCAGGCGTCCGCCCCAGGGCCACATCGGCTGTGGGGGGCGGGGGGACACTGAGGCAGCTCTGAGGGTGGGGCTCCGCCCACCGTCGCTGGACACAGGGGCACACGTGTGCAGCCCCTCCGCCTCCGGCACGGCCACGCACCGGCTCACCGTGAGCCCTCAGCACAGACGGGGACATGAAGCGGGGGTGGGGGGGGCCCAGCCAGTGCCAGGCCGGCTCAGACCCCGAGCATGCCCCCCCCAGTGCCGTGGGAGCAGGCGGTGTGGCACGTGGAGCCCACCTCCCCCCAGTCTGCCCTCGAACAAAGAAGCAAACAGCCAGCTGGGGCAGGGTGGACAGGCGCCTGGACCCCCGACGCCGGTCCCCAGGTGAGTGCAGCCAGGAGCCCACCCAGCAAGGCCAGGAGCAGAGCAGAGGCCCCGAGGGCGGCCCCCACCCCACACCCCGGGGAGCCAGTCCTCACCCTGCCTTGGAGCCAATGGGCTGGGGGAGGGGCCCAGCGCCTCTCGGGTGGAGTCCAGGGAGGGAGGCCAGGGGGCTCCCCGGTGGGGCCCGTGGCCTCCCTCCCCTGGCAGCCTGGGCGAGGCCTGCCGTGGAGGCCTGACGCTGCCCAGCTGCCCAGCCGGCCCCGGACAGGCCATTTAATCAAAGCGCGTGGTCAGCGACACGGCTCCCGACAGAGCGGGGCAGATGCGCCCGCCGGCCAGCTGGTGGCCGCCCTCCCTGACCCAGGCCTGTGCTCCAGCTGTGGACAGCGGCACGGGAGGAGGGTGCCGGGGGCGGGGCGAGGCGCCGCCCGCTGTCCACACCCCTCCTGCCAGCCGCTGCGGCCAGGCTTCCCGGCAGGTGCACCCGGCAGGCGACCCTGGGCAGAGCCGTGCTTCTCGGGGGCCAAGTCGGCAGGCGCACAGGCGACCCCGGCCCGGCCGTGCCCGCGCCGCACGCCAGCGCCCCGCGCCGCGCCTGGCCCACCGGAGCCGGCCTCTCAGCATCCGACCTCCCCCCATCCCCGCCGCTGGGCGCCGCCCGGCTCAGGGGACCCCGCGTCCTCAGGCGCTCCCGGGAGCCCCGTCAGCCTCCTCAGCAGAGGCCGCCCCTCATCGCTGGTGACAGAACTGGGTCTCACACCCCGCCCCCTCCCGGAGCCACCACGCCCGCCGGCACGGCGCCAGCTTCCCCGCTCACAGCACTGAGCCGGCGTCCGCGGGGAGGCCAGGGCCCGCGCCCGGAGCCAGCCTGGGGACGCCGCTCTCCCTGGGGACCAGAACGGCTCCGAGCCTCCGGCCGCCGAGTCCTGCACCCACGACGGGACTCGGAGGACGGGGCGGAGGAGGAGGCACCAGGCCGCGGCTGTCTCCATCCCAGCGCGACACTGGGGCGGCAGCTCGGCCTGGCAGACCTGGGCCATGGCACCTGCGCCCCGGAGATCAAAAGGGCACACGGGCCACCCTGTGTCTGTGGCAGCCCCGTGGCTGGCTCGGTGTGGCAGGAAGTCACAGGACAGGCCTCCAGGAGGCCCTGCGCCCAGCACCCCCCACCATAACCCACGACACTGACGCCGGCCACGTGGCCCCCGCTGCCCGCACAACGCTGCACCTGGGGCCTCCAAGCTCTGACCGCGGACCCCGGAGCTCCGCCCTGGGGAGGCTTCCACGCCAGCGTCCACCGCCCGTCCGCCCCGAGTGGCCGCACACAGCCCGGCGCCCGCGCCTCCCTCCCCCTCCCGCCCCCCCAGAGGCCACACTGCAGGCCCCAGCTCCTCGGCCACCGCAGCCCCAGCCGGGCCTGTGACCAACGGTGCCACCAAAGCCCAGCACTCGGGGGCTCCGCGCTGCCCCGGTCCCCCACCTACAGCCCCCCAAAGCCGCCCGCCACCCTTGGGGCTGACCCAGCACCCGCCAGGCTCCGCCGCCTGTCAGCGCACAGCTGGCCCCCGACTCCAGCCCTAGCCCGGCACCAGCCCTCGAAGCCGAGCGCGGCACCACCGCGGGGCCTCTGCACGTGCGGCTCCCACGGAGCCTCCTGGAAGGCTCTTCCTCCACACCCACAACCCCAGCTCGAACGCCACGCGAGGAAGCCGGGACTCACCAGGGCCGCGGCCGTCGTGAACGCAGGCCTCGGGTCATCCTAGGCGCCCTGGGCCCCCCGAGGCTCCCCCGGGCCCCCGGCTCCCCATCCGGGCAGAGGGTGCAGAGCCTGTCCCCGGTGTGTGGCCTGCGGGGCAGGCGGGGGCGCCGGGCCCGGCTCGGGCGCAGACACAAAGGCCGCTGCCCACCGCGCCCGCCATCAATCTCGGGCCCGCCGCGGCGGGCGCGCTGTCCGCCCGGCCATTTACATTTTTATTAAATCACACAGGAAAATTAGAAACATGATTACATCCCTCGATGCCTTAACCCTTTCTCTGCCCTGCCTCTCACACAGCCCCACGCCGGGGGGTGGGGGGACACTCAGGCTCCTGCCTGCCCGGCACCTCCGCCGCGACCGCCCAAGCCCACCCAGTCTTGGGACTGGGACAGCCTTGACCCCGTGCCTCGAGCCTCAGCTGGGCCCTGCCGCCCCCTCCACCACCGCACCCGGCCCCTGGGCTCTGGGAGGGGCGGGGGCTCAGCCCCAGGGTGGGCCCCCCATGGCTCACCTCCACCCAGCACTCTGCCCGCCCGGCCCCAGGACACGAGCCCACCAGCAACCCACAGCCGGCTTCTCAGAAGGGACAAACGGGCCGGGCAGGTGGCAGTGCCCAGTCAAGGCCACCACAGCCAGCGGTTCCAGGCAGGTGGGGGGGGCGGGTGACAGACAAGCAGGAACTGAGGGGCAGCGGCCGCAGGAAGACTCCCGGGGGAGCGAGCAGGTGCAGAGCTGTGCCGGGGGTGGGGGGCGGGACCAGTCCCCAGGGGCGCGGCACCCGGGCAGGAACCAGCGCCAGGGTCTGAGGGTAGCCCCACCTCCACAGCCGCAGGACGCAGGCCAGGTGCCCCCAGCAAGGGGCTGGGGGCTCCGTGTGGGCCCTGACAGCCCGGCGCTCAGGGCTGAGAGCCAGCCTCCCCTTGCCACCCCCACCCCAGACACTGCCCAGCCTGCCGTCCTCGCCCCCAGACACACCGGTCCTAGGAACAGGAGCCGGATCCCAGAGGGGGGAACCACAGAGGGCTTCCCGTGGGAGCGGGCACCTAGACGCTGCGGCACTGCCACTGGAGTTGACGCAGATTTCACGGTGCATGACCGGGACACAGAGCGGGGACTTCCATTCCTGGCACCTCCCCCCCTGCACTACGCAAGGGCCGAGGCCAGGGAGAGCCAGTGCCCCCAGCTCCGGCTGCTCTGTCCCCCCTCGGCGCCTTGCCGGGCAAGGGTCCGGCTCGGTTCGGTTCCCTGTCGGAAACCCCTCAGCAGCCTCAAGGCAGGCGGCCGGCCGGGCAGAGGCCACGCGCGGTCACTGGATCCGGAACGAGAACCCAACAGGGCCAGGCCACAGCCCCGGCGATGGACTGATGGACCCGCTGCCCCCGGTCATCCGAGACCACCCAGCCACTAACTGAAGCTTTCCCCAGCCCCAGGCTCCCAGTCTCCCAGGCCCACAGCCCAGCGGGCCAAGCAGGTGCCACGGCCGGGGCAGGAGACCCCACGGAGGCAACCACACAGCCACGCACCCCCGTTCCCACCCCCAGTGGCCAGGACACACCAGGTCCTACCGCCGCCAGGGCCCCGGGCAGGTCCACTCCCACCCGCTCACCTCCCACGCAGGGGCTGCCAGGCTCGCTGGGCTGGGGGAGTCGGAACCTCGGGGTGGGGCACGGAACCACAGTCCACTCTGCAGCAGTCCTAGTGCCGGGCCAGATGCTGCCCCCAGCTCTCCCCGGCCTGCAGCCAAGTCCACCCGGGGGGCATCGGGGCTCCAGCCCCAGCTCCTCACCCACTGCCCGACGGCGCCACTGAGGCTCCAGGCCCCGGCTCCACGGCCGCCGGTAGGGGGGGCAGGAGGCACAGACCCTAATCCAGGCTGCTTCCTGGAGGAGGCAGCCACGGGGAATGCTGTCAGGAGGGGGCAGCCGGCCAGGACGGGGTTACAGGGAATCAGCAGGACCGAGGGGCAGCGCGAGGCTGGCCGAGGAGAGCAGTGCACGGGGAGTGAGGCCCACGGGCCAGGATCCAGCCCCCCCCTCAGGCAGGGACCAGTGCATGGGGAGTGAGGCCCACGGGGCCAGGATCCAGCCCCCCCCTCAGGCAGGGACCAGTGCACGGGGAGTGAGGCCCATGGGGCCAGGATCCAGCCCCCCCCCCAGGCAGGGACCAGTGCACGGGGAGTGAGGCCCACGGGGCCAGGATCCAGCCCCCCGCCCCCCAGGCAGGGACCAGTGCACAGGGAGTGAGGCCCACAGGGCCCAGGGTCCAGCCCACCCCCCAGGCAGGGACCAGTGCACGGGGAGTGAGGCCCACGGGGCCAGGATCCAGCCCCCCCCCTCAGGCAGGGACCAGTGCACGGGGAGTGAGGCCCACGGGCCAGGATCCAGCCCCCCCCCCGGCAGGGACCAGGGCTCTGGGAGAAAAACCCGGGGCTTGGCAGAGGCGGGGGTGGGGTGGGTTCTGTTGAGAAATCTAAGTTCCCCCACCCTGTGGCTGCTGAGTCAGGGGCCAGCGCAGGAAGCAGAGCCCCGAGGCCTGGCCCCTCTGCCCAGGGACGGGGGCTGCACACACACTCCCCCCCCCAGGCCTGGCCCCACGCCCCTCTGCCCAGGGACGGGGGCTACGGGGGCTACGGGGGCTGCAGGCTGCACACACAGCCCCCTGACATCCCCCCGCCCCGGGACTGGGACAGATCTGACAAGGACGCGGCCACCAGGCACCCTGGGCTGGGTGTGGCCAGGCCCTCCTGGAGAGCTGGAGGAGGCATGACCACCTTGCTGGGCCCCAGGGGTCCAGCACGGCTGCGTGTTGAAGGGCGGGAGGGGGGCCTTATCCCACCCCCAGTGTGACCAGCTCTGTGCAGCACCCCAGGGCGGTGGCATCTCCAGGCCTCGTGTGGGGCAGGGGAATGTCCAAGACAGGGCCCCAGGCCTGGGAGCCGCCCATCAGTCTGGAGGAACTGCTGGGCCCCTGGACGGTCCTGCAAGCAACTGCCCCTGAAACCAGCCCCCCCAGGGCAACGCGCCCCTCCAGGGGCACAGCCCTCACGCCTCCGCACAGCCCCGGCCCCGGCTCCCCCCCCCCGCCAGGAGCCCGAGGGGAGGCCCTGACTCGGTAAACCTTCCCGGGACACCGTCACCCACTTCACAGAGGAGCACAACAAGGCCTGGGCCACACGGCCGGGGGGGCAGAGGAGCCCCCTCCTCACCTCCCAGTCTGCAGGGGCCTCGGCCGAGGACACGCCCCCGACCCAAGGGCTTGGCCGCCATGGCGGCACCCCCGATGGCCACACCTCCGACATCGGATGGGACGGAGGACACCAGCCAGGGAGGGAGGGCCCAGCTGGGCACTGCAGGGGCTGCCAGCATCGGCTCCGGGCCCCAGCCCTGCGGGAAGCCCAGGAGGCCTGCGGGGATGGGAGGGGGCAGCGCAGCGGGACCCCAGCGCCCTCTCCCACCCCCCACCCCGCTCGGGCCTGGGAGCCCCGCTGGGCCGGGGGCCTTGTCCAGCACCTGACTCCGCCCACCGGCTGGGCCTGACTATGCCCCGACAGGCAGGTGCGGATCAGCTCAGCCCCCAGGCCCTGAGGGAGACGCCCCCCAACAGCGCCCACCAGAGGGGGCGTCTCAAACCCCACGGCCCCAGGGACCCGACAGGGGCGGGGCCCGCACCACGGGCGGCCAGGCCAGAGCAGACAGCGCACGAAGTCCACTGCTGCCCCCCAGAGCACCCCCCAGCCCTCGCCCTCCAGCTGGGAGCGCAGGGACCACGGCTCGGCCGGGCCTGAGGACAGGACGGGGAGCGAGCGGGGAGCTCAGCCCAGGTGTGCGCTGGGATCCCGCTCCCCAGCCCCACCCCAGGTCACCCACGCCAGCCTCCTCCAGGCCCGGCGGGGCCAGGAAGCCGGGTGGAGCCCCGTGGGCGGGGCCCTCTCTCACTTGGAGTTGCTAAAAAGAGCCAACAGGGAAGTAAAAATAGGAAACAGAAATAAAATGGCTCCAGCCAGCAGTGGGTGTGTGTGTAGGAAACACAGGGCGGGCTCCGCTCCAGGCCCCGCCCCTGCCACGAGGTTGTGCCCCGCCCACCCCGACACCAACCTGGGGGGGCACAGACCCTGCCCCCGCTGCCCTCGGCCCTGTGGTCACGCCGGGGGTGCAGGGCCCACTGTGGGGAGCGTGGGGAGCGGGCAGCACGGAGCCTTCCCGTGGGTGGTCAGGAGACAAGCGCGAGGCGGCCGGCCACGCCGCCCAGTCCACGACTTCCTCGTCCACACAATGGCAGGAAGCCTTCCTTCCTGTCCCTTCCTGCTTGGCCGCTCCGGGGTCTGCTGCAGCCCCATTCGCGCTAACGTGTGCGTGATGGCCCGGCTCAGGGCCCGGCCCGGCCTGACCTCCCCGGGACACAACTCCACGGCAGACACGGCCTGACCTCCCCGGGACACAACTCCACGGCAGACACGCCTGACCTCCTGGGACACAACTCCATGGCAGACACGGCCTGACCTCCCGGGACACAACTCCACGGCAGACACGCCTGACCTCCCCGGGACACAACTCCACGGCAGACACGCCTGACCTCCCCGGGACACAACTCCACGGCAGACACGCCTGACCTCCCGGGACACAACTCCACGGCAGACACGCCTGACCTCCCGGGACACAACTCCACGGCAGACACGCCTGATCTCCCGGGACACAACTCCACGGCAGACACGGCCTGACCTCCCCGGGACACAACTCCACGGCAGACACGCCTGACCTCCCGGGACACAACTCCACGGCAGACACGCCTGACCTCCCGGGACACAACTCCACGGCAGACACGCCTGACCTCCCGGGACACAACTCCACGGCAGACACGGCCTGACCTCCTGGGACACAACTCCACGGCAGACACGGCCTGACCTCCTGGGACACAACTCCACGGCAGACACGCCTGACCTCCCGGGACACAACTCCACGGCAGACACGCCTGACCTCCCGGGACACAACTCCACGGCAGACACGCCTGACCTCCCCGGGACACAACTCCACGGCAGACACAGCCTGACCTCCCCGGGACACAACTCCACGGCAGACACACCTGACCTCCCGGGACACAACTCCACGGCAGACACAGCGGCCAGGCGGCCGGGCAGGGCCACACCCAGGCTGCACCACGTCGGGGGCTGGGCCCTGGGCACCTGCCGGGGGAGAATCTGTGTGCGACAGACGACTAGTGATGCCTGCCTTAGTCTGGGCCACGGCAGTGGGATGCGGGCCACGTGCAAGTCCCCGTGGCCGTGGCCTGGGGTCAACTTCAGGAGCTCCTCACCCCCTCCCACCCTGGGGAGTGGCGTCATAAGCCTGACCCAGCCGTCCCCACTGGGGGGAAAACCCCAGCTCCCCCGGCCCCTCCCCCCAACACCCACGGGGCTGGGCCTGCCCGCGCGCCCACACTGTCCCCTCGGCCAGGACACCAACCCCCAGGGCCCTCGGCTGACGGAGGAGCCGGGCGCAAGCTCTGACTTGACGGCGCAGGGTGGCGGGCCACGGGCTCACACGTGGACACTGGTGCACACGGGCTCTCACGTGTACCCGGGCTCAGAGCCCTACCCACTGCAGGGAGCCCGCCCCCGGCTTTGATGCAGGTGCCCGAGTGGGGTCTGGGGAAGACGGTGCGGCCGGAGGGCCCGGCGGGGGTGGGGGGCGCAGAGGGGGCCGCTCAGAGCTGGACAAGACGGGCGCTGGGGCGCTGGGGCTCAGGGCCAGTGGCCAACCCCAGGCAAGTGACTCAGACGCCAGGCGCTGGTGGGCCAGCCGGGTCCCTGCTGGTGTGGGCCGACACCAAGCACCAAATCCCTGGTGCACAAGGGTGCCGCCAACAATCGCCCGTTCTGGGAAAGGCGGCCAGGGACACCTGAGGGAGGGAGCCGTCCGCTCCTCCCCTCCAGCGGTGCCCAGCACGGACACGGTCCTGGGATCCAGTGCGGGCAGGGCGGCCGCATAGGTACGGGGACCTCGGCCTCGCCGTGACCTGGAAGAGGCCACCTGAGCACACGTGCGCGGCCCCGGAGCCGGCCTGAGTCGCCAGGACGGGCCCACACCCTGCCCGAGGGAGGCCCGTGGACGACGCCAGCCGGCCGAGGCCCTGACAGCCCTGCCTGCTGGACAGTGCGCAGCCACCCCATGGAGGCTGCGACAGGGAGGCCCCCACCCCCCAGCCACAGGAGCCCCCTCCCCGGCAGGCTCAGCTGCTGGCAGGGATCCAGGACATGCCACTCGCCACCCGGCGCCTCCAGCCACACAGGGGCGGCTGACGAGTCCCTCACCAGCTCAACCAGGACCGGCATGCCCACCTGACCCCTCCCTGCTGCCGGCTTCGTGGGCCCGACGCTGGGCGTCCACACTCTGCAGCCCGGGAGCCGCGAGGGCGGAGGGCAGTGCCTGGGAAATGAGAGGGGGCGGCTGGGGGCCGGCGCTGTGGCACAGCGGGTAAAACCACCGCCTACAGTGCTGGCACCCACACGGGCGCCGGTATGAGACTTGGCTGCTCCACTTCCCACCCAGCTCTCTGCTGTGGCCTGGGAAAGCAGTGGAGGATGGACCAAGTCCTTGGGCCCTGCACCCGCGTGGGAGACCCGGATCGGTGCAGCTCCGGCCGTGTGGCCACTTGGGGAGTGAACCAGCGGGTGAAAGACCTCTCTCTCTCTCTGCCTCTCTGTAACTCTTTCAAATAAATAAATAAATAAATAAATCAAGAGAAAGAAAGAAAGAAAGAAAGAAAGAAAGAAAGAAAGAAAGAAAGAACGAACCAGAAGCCAGCTCTAGGACTGCCCCCCACCCCAGAGCGCGCAGAGAGCTGGGCAGGTGCCTTTCACAGGAACACCCCACCCCAGCCGCCCCAGGACCACCTGGCCCCGGCCGCCCCCACACACAGGCCGGGCAGCAGGTCCACGCCCATGCCAAGCTCCCAGTGCCTCCCCAGTACACCCCAGCCTGTCCCCAGGGCTCGAGGTCGCGTATCCCCCCCCCCCAGCAGCAGAGCCTCCACCCAGCTCAGCTCAGACGCCGCCCTCAGGGCCCAGGAGCCGGCACCTCCGCTCTGTCCCCCTCGGGCAGGACGGCCAGGGCCCTGGAGTCTGACCCCACCCCCTGGCCTCTCTCCTGCTTCCCTGCTGGCCCGCAGCACCTCGGGCAAGGGGGCGCTCCTCCCGCAGCCCTGGCCTGCACCCCGACCCAGATCTCTCACTGGCTGCTGCCGACCGCCCGTCTCCCCCCGTGAGCCTGGGAAGGCGGGCCCTGCCTGCGCCCCGCCCCCCAGCAGCTGTGGACGAGGGGCCTCCTGGAGCACGGCCCCTACCTCTGTCTCCCAGGCACCTCGAGGAGTGGCCAGCAGCCGAGCAGCTAACCAAAGCCCACCTGGGTCGTCTCTCCTGGGTTCCAGTTCTGCACCCCAGTGCTACCACGGGGTGCGCCGCTGTCACACACCGTGCGGGGCGGGGCAACCTCCTGGGCGACCCTCGTGACCCACACACAAGGCCCAGCCCCCACGCGCCACGGCCAGCCCAGCCCCGCCACCCCCCTCCGCCCACCGCCCTGTTGGAGACTGACGACAGTCCCACTTCCCAGATGAGAAGTCAGGGTCCAGGGGGTCACGAGAAACCTGGTCCAAGCCCACACAGGGAAGCGCCCACCCTGGCCTCACCCCCTGGAGGGCTGCGCCTGGTTCCGCCCGGCCTCCCCAGGCCAGCAGGAACCAGATGTGGACAGACAGATGGACAGAGAGCAGCAGGCGGGAGCTATGCCCCGACCCCAGCCCCGGGCAGCACAGGAAGGAGCCAGGGTGCCACAGCGCGGGGCGGGGGCAGGGGCCCCTCCCTCTGCATCTGGGAACCTGCGCTCTGTCCAGAGCTCGGCGCGCGCCGAGGGCCCCAGGCCAGCATAGGAGCTCCCCGTCCGGGGGTCGCACAGACCCCACAGGAGCAGGGTGGCGCATGTGGGTGACTTAACCCACTTCAGCGAGGGACGGGCTCATCCCACCCAGCCTGAGCCCTGGGGAGCACCGATTCGCCGAGCGGACGCCACGGGCATGGTGCGGCACCCTACGAGCCAATCCCACAGACGACGGGCGCCAGGAGCCAGCTGGGGCGGGTGGGGCAGGACTGGGGGTCTCGGGGGTCTCGGGCCTTCCCACCGCCGCCTTGCCCCTTCCTTCCGCTTCACCAACGTGGAACCTGACATTGAGTGAGAGGCAGAAGTGGGTGCTCCAAGGCTCGGCGTCCGTCGGGAGCCGGCAGCCCACTGCCCTGGGCCTGGCGTCCAGCACGGGCGCGGAGACCACCGCCACTGGGCCTGCCGGGCGCGAGGCTCCGGGGTGCCAGCCGTGCAAGACGGCGGACCCCACCGGGCCGGCACACTGGTGCCCTGACCTTTGGCCCAGAGTGACAGAGAAGGGAGAAGAGGCGGGCCAGCTCCCCCGCCCCGGCCTCGCCCACGGAGGCCTGGCACCCAATGACAGAGGCGCCCGCCGCCCCGCCCTCTCCTCGACCTTGATCTTGGGCTGAAAGTCCGGGAGCAGGGGTGGGGTGGGGTGGGGGCAGCGCCGCCTCCCGTGGACTCTGGTCCCACTCAGCACTCAGGCAGCGGCTTCCGGCAGACAACACCCAGCCCGGCCCGCGGCAGGGGAGGCAGGGACGGGCACGTGGGCAGAGGAGGGACCCCCCCATAAGGGCCACTCACCCCGTGAGCCGGTGCCCCAAGCTGGGCTGACGGCGTGGGCCATGCTCCAGGCCAGGGCCTCTGGTGCCCGGGGAAGGAGGAGGGACACCAGCCAGGCCACAGGGGACGGCCCGGGGAGCAGCCAGGCTGGGCACGGCCAGGTGGAGGCCAAGCATGCTCCCAGCCTCTGCCCCTCACAGGGCCCACCCGTCCCACACCGCTGACCACGCCCAGGCGACGCGGTCCCCCACCCAGACACTCACACCCCATCAGAGCAGACCCCCGACACCTTCCAAGGAAGACCCTGTACCCACGGCTGGGGCCAGACCTCCCTGGAATAGGTCCACCCGGCCCCCTGCCTTGTACCTCGGTTCCCTTCCCAACAACACAACTTCCCAACACTCAACAACTCCTACGCACCCCTCAAAACCCACGCACAACACCATCTCCTCTGCGAAGCTCCCAGGACTTCCCACGCTCTGCAGGCCGGAGCAAGCCCGGGCAGTGAGGAGGCCGCCTGACGCTGGGCGGGGGGCCGGGCGGGGGTTGTGCAGGACCCCGGGCAGCAGAGGTCGGCGCCCAGGGAGAGGAGGGGGTGGCCTGGCCTCGGCGGGGCGGGCACGGAGCTGCCCCCACCGCCCCTCCACTGTTAAGGCCACTAAGTGTCTGTTCCAGCACTCCCAGTCCACGTGGCTGGGCTGACCACACGCCCGCCCCGGCCCCCCCGGACTCTGGCCCTCCCCCCACCCACTTTCTGCCTCCCACAGCCGGGGGCAGCGGGGGTGGGAGGAGGGCAGAGCCTGTGCCCGGCCGTGGCCCCGCCAGCCAGACACCAGCCCCTCAGCACCACGCCAAGTGGCAGCAGGGGAAGGGGGTGGCCTCGGGGTGCCAGCGGGCCCCAGAGAAGCCGAGGCCAGCGAGGGGAGGGGACCCAGCCGGGGCCACACGGCAAGCCGGTCGGAGAGCCTGGGCTGCACCCCTGCACGGCCTCAGAAGGGCAGGCCTGGGGGGCGGGGCGGCCTGAGCTACTCTGAGCCATGGGGGTCAGGGGTCGTGCACCCACGGACCCCAGAGTTTGCCTCTGGAGCCCAGAACTGCCTCTGCCCAGCCCCCCATCCTCAGGCTCACATGGCCCCGGCTCCAGCCACCGTCAGTGACCACGGTGGGGGGAGGAGGGCGCGCAGCTCAACAGGGTGAACCGCCAGGCAGGGCCTCGGGCGCCAGGCTGGGCGCTGCAGGGCACCGGGCGCACCCCAGGGGACAGCCCCCTCCCCCGGCCCCTGTGTGAACACACGCGAGGCCAGCAGAGCTGACAGTGGGGCCTGAGCCCGGCAGCGGGCACGCGGTCCCACACCACAGCACCACCCGGCACCCTCTCGGTGCACAGAAGGGTGGGCACAAGGACCCCCGGGGGGCTCTGGCCGGAGGCCGGGGGCAGAGGGAGCTCCCCCCCGGGGGGTGCTCGGAAGGGGTCTGGACAGGGCGCCTGGGAGGCCTCCCCGCGCACCTGGCTGTCACCGCCTGACCTCTGCCCGGGGCCAGTTCGGACACTTAAGCTAAATTGGTCAATTACGGGACACTTAGCTCCCTCCCTGGGGCTTCGCAGCCGCCCTGGGTTCTGGGCGGCAGCACCAGGAAGCCTGTTGAATCAGTAACCTCATTACAGCCGGGCTCCAAACCCGGCGGCTTTGAACTCCACGGGGCTTATCCACGCACTGGAGGATTTCACACGGCCTGGCCCGGGCCCAGCTCCCCCGCCCCTCCCCTCCCCAGCCTGAGCCCGTGCCCTGGGGAAACTGAGGCCCAGTGGGAAACACTGTCAGGCCCTCAGGCCAGGTTCCCTGTGCGCCCTCCCCCAGAGGCCATGCGGTCTGGGGCAGGGAGACCCCACAACGCCCGGCCCCGAGGTCCAGCCCCAGCACGGCCCTCTGGGGCCCTGCCATCCAGGGTCCTGGGCCTGGGCTTGGCCCTCCTGGCCCCCGGGACCGCACCTGTCCTGCCGCCCAGCTCGGAGCGCTCCAGGCCTTGAGCAGGCTCGGTTAGCGGTGGGGGAGGGGGGCCCCTCACCCCAGGACAGACCTAAGGAGCAAAGGTCAGAAGGGGCGGGACCGCAGGGAGGTGTGCCTGGGAGGGCGCAGGCAGAGGAGCCGGGGGACCCCCAGGAAACCACTGGAGCCCCCAGCCCAGGCTGCTGCCGCTCCTGAGGGTCCCGAGGACCCCCTGGAAGCAGCCCTCACCCTCGGCACCCGGGAGCCTAACTCCAGCCGGGAATGCCACCACGCCCCAGTCTCCGGAGGCCCCTCCCGGCCTCACCTCTTCACACGTCCCCGCCCCTCCAGACCACCGCCAGGCCTCTGGCTGTCCTGGCACCGGGCGCCCACCCGAGACCACGCTCCTCCCTGCCCCCGGGTGGCAGGGCCCAGCCGGCAGGCGCCTGCAAGCGGAAGACAGGCGCAGGAAGGGCGCACGGGGACTGTGCAGCGTGGCCGACCACGTGCACATGCGTGCTGAGGACGGGGGCCCAGAGACGACAGAGTCCCCGCCCTGGGGACCTCGTGTGGCCAAACCCTCCCAGTCCCCCGGCCGGCTCCCTGCAGCCTTCTCCAGCCAACAGGGACCCCGGTGGGGGCGAGGGCCTTTGACAGCAGAGGCCATGAGTACGGCGCCAGGGGACAGGGCTGAGACGGCCGGACCGCGGCCCTTGGCCCGCATCACCAAACAGGATGCCGAGACCCTGACGGGGACTGGGGGGCGGGCGGCTCCCAAGGATGCCACAGCGGGGAGGGGGCGCAGCAGGAGCTGGGGGGTGGGCGCCCCTGCCCCAGGAAGCCCGGCCCACCGACCCTGGCCTGGGGCACCAATCTGCCGGGAACAGCAGAGGGCACTGCCCAGGGGCAAAACAGCCGGGTGCAAAGGGCAACAGACCGTCCCCCACCCCACCCCCACCCCATCTGGGAGGCCGGCCCCTCGGAGAGGTCACCACGGGGTCCCACGAGGCACCCACCGGATGCAGCGATCGGCAACGCGCGGGGCAGCAGGGATCCCAGGAGGGAGCCAGGGAGCCTCCTCCTCCTCCCACCCGCGCACCCCCCAGGACACGGGTGCGTGCACGCGGGCAGGGCCTGCAGCCCGCTTCCCTCCCCGCCACGGCCCGGCCGTCGGACTCCACCGCGCTCTGCCCCATTTCATGCCCGCTCAGCCGCTGAGCTGCACAGTTGCCTCCCAACTCCAGGGTCAGTCCGCCCGCCCGAGAGGCGCTGGGGCAAGACCACGGCCATGCTGAGCGCTCGCGGGCGCCGCGGTCTCCCGCTCACCGCCTCCCCAGGCTCCAGGGAGGGCCCTGCGTGGAGCCGGTGCCAGGGCCACCTCTGTGCCCGCCGAGGCCCCCTTTTCCCACCTGCTCCCCCACGCTCGCACGCTCGCCCACATCGGCGGGTCTCGCTCGGTCTGACACTGGAGACCCGGCGCCGCCCGGACCCAGGCTGCAGGCAGAGAGGACCTGACGGTGGGTCTCGGCTCCAAAGAGGGGGAGATGTTCCCCACGAGAGAAGCCCGGAGGAGCCCAAGGCCGGGTGGCGCTCCCAGCTGTGCCTGTCCTTCAGGGCCCACGCAAGGCTGGCTCTCCCGGGGACGTCCCCTGACTGTTCTGGGGGGCCCCTGTCCCGTCCCCTCTGCGGCCCAGAAAAGGAGGGAACGGGAGGCGGAGAGGAAGGGAAGGTGAGAGACGGACGGCACTCGGAGACCACAAACGCTGCTGGCCGTGGACAGGGTGCCCCCCGATCAGACAGCGGCCCCCACCAGTCACCGGCCTGCGGCCAATCCCCGTGCAAATAAGCCAGCGAATGGGACTCCCCCAGGCTGGGGGAGATAAACCGGGCCAGCGCGGGAGGGGCAGGCCTCGGCTTGCAAGGCCCCGGCCCAGCGACGGGCCGGCCCTGAGCCAGCTGGGAGGCCCCTGCCCCGTGTCTCCGGGGACGGCTGAGCTGGGCACAGGACCCCTCCTCTCCAGAGGACCAGGCCTCGCTCGGCACTCAGGACACCAGCCCTGAGACATTCAAACTGCGCCGAGACCCAGGTCACGGGCGAGGCAGCCCCCGGGCAGGGCTCGCTGGCCCTGGGTGGACACTGAAGACCCCACCCCGCCTACACACACACACACACACACACACACACACACCCCGCCTCGGCCACCCTCTCCCGACACCACGGCCCCGGGGCAGACGGCAGGCATGCCGCAACCAAGCCTCCCCGGCTCCGGCTCCGAGGGGACGGGCCGCAGCCTGCGCAGCAGACGGCCCTGAAAGACAGGCACAGCTGGAAGTGCTGGCAGAGCCGGACCCGGCCACGGCTGCCGCCCACGTGACTGGTGCTGCTGGCTCCGCTCTGCACCCACACCTCCGAAGGCCTCAGGGCCGCCGCAGCCTGAGACCGGGAGGCGGGGCACTGGTGGGGTGGTGGTCCCCTGTCCCCCACCTCTGGGCAGAGGGGTCGGGGCTGTACGCCTGGGCCCACGCGCAGCAGCCGGCTGCAGAGTCGCATGCCCGACAAGGTGGTGGCCACGGCCACAGCCACGGCCACGGCCAGGCAGGCGTCTGTCTGAGGGCCGTCATTCTCACCCCGAAACTTTCTCAGGTCAACACACACAGTCCCCCCCACCCCGGATTCTACCAAAACAAACACCCCAACGGCCCCCCGCGGCCGGGAGCTGCCTGGCCAAGCCCGAGCTGCGCTCCAAGCCCGGCCTCCGCGGGTCCACGTGACCCTGTTATTTTGGGAGGCCGGGGAATGCGCTCTATTTTGGGTCCCAAGGGCTCCGATGTTACCAGAAGCCCCCCGCGGGGCTCCGTGCTCCCCCTGGGCCTAGGGCCGCCCTGGACAGTGGTCAGGGAGCCCACGCCTTTGCTCCGGGCCACCAGGTCCCCCAGGGGAAAGCGACCACCAGCAGCCAACAGGGCCTGGCATGCTCTGAGACCCTCGGAGCCCGCAGGCTCGGGCCTCGAGCCCCCAGCAGGCACGGGAGCCAGGCCAGCCCCGGGCAGCAGGGCCGCGGAGCAGGGGCGACTCTCCTCCCAGTGCCACCAGGCCCGAGGAAGGGAAAGCGCCTGACCCAGCCCAGAGGGGCAGCCCAGCCTCCCAGGCAGCGCCGGGTCCGGCCCCGGTGGCCAGCAGGGCCCCGGCCGGCCGCGCCAGGCCCTCTGACACCCACCCCCCGCGAGGGATTAGGCTCTGTTGACAAAAGGGCTTAGGCAAGTAGTCGCTTAAATGGACCTTCAACTGCACGGCACTTCAGCCAGCCACAGCTTAGAAAAAAACAAATGTGATCAGAGCCCAGGACTCGCCACCCGGCCTGGGGCGCGGGCGGCCTGGGAGGCCCCGGCCAGAGAGCACTGCTCCAGGAGCGCCAGCCCGGGGTCTCCCCAGTGGGAGACGCAGCGGTGGGGGTCCCAGTCTCGCCCCTTCCTGGACCCCCGGGGACACAGCCACCCCTCTGCCCTCCTGTTCCCTGTGCCAACCCCAAGGACCGGCTCTCTCCCTCCAGGGTGGTCGGGGGTTTGAGTTGGGACTGAGGGTCTGGCACCCTCTGGGGGAGCCTGGTGTTGTGAGTGTGTGTGTGTGTGTGCGTGTGCACATGCGTGTGCAGAAGCCGGCAGCCCACACAGGAGCCCCGGCCAGCGCCACGCCAGGCCCCGCAGTGGGGAGTCTCAGCCGGCTCGGCCGCATCTGCCCCACACACCAGCACCCACGGGCCGAGAGCCACAGCTCCCAGCCACGGGGCCCCTCCAGGCCAGCAACACCGGCCAGGGGCTGCCCAGAGGCGGGACCCCAGGGCGCACGGGGCTGGGGCACTCCTCCTCGGGTCTGACAAACTTGGAAGCCCCTCTGGGGGCACCCTGGGCCGCCGGGGCGGGGAGGGGTCCGCGGGGGTCTTCATTCATACTTAACTTGGCACAAACCCCTCACCCAGCCTGACAGCCTGGCTGCCGCCCCCAACACCAAATTCTCGCCCTCCCTGGAGCCCATCCGGAAATCTCCCCCCAACCCGTGTCCCCAGGGAAGGCCCCTGGCTGGGGGTGGCTGTCCCAACCGGGCGCCCCCTCCTCCGGACCTGGAGTTGGCGGGGGTCCGCAGCCTGCGCGCAGGACAGCGGGGCGAGGCCCGCAGAGCCGCGCCGGCCCCCTCCGCCCCAGCGCAGGGCCAGGCCCGGGCGACGGGACCCGGGCGCCTCCTGGGACGGGGCCTGCCCGGGCTCGGCGTCCCGTCCAGCGGCCCCGGCGGTGGCCGCCCGCCCGGGCCTGGCCGCTCCGGGCCCGTCCCGAGGCGCGCGGGCGGCACGCAACTTGCTCCTCCCGCCCGGCTCGGAGGCGCGGGGCTCCCGGGCGGCCGGGGGCGCAGGGCGGAGGACCCCCCCCCACCGCGCGCGCGCGGCCGCCGCCGCCCCCCGCCCGCCCGCCCGCCCTGGCGCCCTCGCCGCCCGCCGGGCCCGGGGCGGGGGGGAAAAGTTGCCGCGGGCCCACCCCCGCCCCGGGCCCGGCGCCCCAACTCCCGGCGCGGCCCGGCCGCGGTGCCCGCGGCGCCAGCACTCACCGAGCGGCAGGAAGTGCTTGGTGTCCATGTCGGCCACTAACTCATGCCCGGCCGGCGGGCGGCGGCGGCGGCCCGGGCGGCCGGCCGGGCCCGGGCGCGGGGAGGCGGCGGCGGCGGCGGCGGCGGCGGCGGCGGCGCGCGGAGGCCGCGGCGCGGCGAGTTGTTGCAAAAGTCGCCCAACAATGTAAACTACTTGTGCGCGCGCCCGCCGCCGCGCGCCCGCCGCCGCGCGCGCCCGCGCCCCGCTCCGACCGCGGCGCTGCGGCGGGGGGGCGGCGGGGGGCCCGCGACGGGCGCGGACTCGGCGCAGCGCCGCCGCCCGCGCCCCCCGCCCGGCCCGCCCCGCGCCGGTGCGCGCCCCCGCCCGCCTGCCGCGCCCGCCCCGCGCCGGCCCCGCGCCCGCCCCGCGCCCGCCCCGCGCCCGCTCCGCCGCCGCCGCGAGTTGCGAGCGCCGCGCAAACTTGCAAGTTTGCCTCCGCCGAGGGTTCCCGGGAGCCGCGAGCCGGCGGCGTGGGAGGAGCGCGGGGCGGGCGCGGGCGCGCGCGGGGGCGGGCGCAGAATTCCCTCCCCGCCTGCCAAAAAAAAAAAAAAAAACGCACGGCCCGGCCGGCGGAGGCGGCGGGGCGCGGGGCCCGGCGGCCGGGCCATTGTCTGCAGCCGCCGCACAAAGAGGCCGCCCCGGGGAAACTGAGGCCCGCCAGGGGTGGGGGTGGGGGGCAAGGCCTGCGGACACCCCCTGCCCGCCCCGCCGCGGACCCGGGCCCAGCGCAGACCCTGGCTCAAGGGCACCCGGCTGGCCGTGCGCCCCGGGAGGTGGACGCTGGGTGGCCCGCGGCTATTTTTAATGCCGTGGGCACTGCGCTGCCCACACTTTGAAATTCGTGATTTGTTTGTTTGCTGAAAAACGAAAGGACGCGCCGCTGCTGGGATTCAGGCTGGGCCTGGCTCTGTGGCGGGTGCGCAGGGCCTGCACGGCGGTGACCCAGTGTGCGTGGCCGGCGGGGCGGCCGCTGTGGCCACCTGGCCTCACTTCCCTCCTCTGTGAAGTGGGACAACAGCGGGACCCTCCCTGAATGTAGGCAGCCGGGAGCTGCCCCCAGCAGACCCTGCCCCACCCCCGCCGCCAGCGCAGGCCCAGGCCAGGCAGGGTGGTGGCCCTCGGTGGCCAGCGCCGTGCTGGCTCCTCGTCCCTCTCCCGGGCCCGAGTCCAGAGGGCAGCCTGCTCCTGCCCGAGCGTCGTCCACCCGTCCCGGCAAACCCACTGCCCCCTCCTGGCGCGAGGCCAGGGCTGGGGCACTGACTGGTGCCACGCCAGCCACGAGCCAGACGCTGTGCCCGGGCCCTCAGTGCACGCACGGCGGGGAAGAGGAGCCCCAGGCCCAAAAGGGCTCCTTCCCTGAGGGTGGCAGAGCCCCCGTGGCCAGTGGGCTGTCCTCGGTTCCTCTGGGCCACCAAAGCTGCCGGCGCGCACAGCCGGGGCCAGCGACCCAGCCCGGGGACAGGGGAGGACGGGCGGGAGCAGAGCCGTCCTGCGCCTCAGTTTCCTCGTCCGCGACGCGGGCACAGCCACAGCCTCCGCGCACCCGAGCCACAGACGTCTCTGGGGCATGGGCCGCGGGGGCTGCCAGGCAGACGGCAGGTGGTCGGGACAGAGACCCCGGCAAGGGGACCCAGCACCCAGCTCGCTGCTTCTCAGGCTGCGTTTTGTAGGAGGGAGGTGTTGGGAGGCCCGGGGGCCGGCTGGCCGCGAGCTGCTTCCTGGAAGGCCGCCTGGCACTCCGGACGCCCCTCCCCGCAGCCTCACCGCCTGCCGGGGCCACGCGGGAGTGCCAGGGGCTGTGGGAGACGGGAAGGCGTGGGGTTCCCCGCAAGACGGCTCAGGAGTGCTCCCCAGCCTCTGGCTGCCCTGGTCCGGGCCCTGCAGCCGTGAGCCGGGCCCAGCCTCCTGGCCATGGGTGCTGGAGGGAGGCCCCGGCACAAACGTGCCAGCTCTTGTTGGCGCTGCCGCCGCCGGGGGCTGGTGGCGGAAAGGACCCCACGCGAAGCCGCCCGCCTGCGACGCCAGGTCCGAGCTGCCGTGGAAAAACACCGCCCCCCGCCCCCGCCCCGCTGCCTCTGCTCTGCGGCCAAAACTATTTTTATAGTAATATCCATCCTGGGCCGCGGCCCGAGAGGGCTCTGTGTTTTGTTTTGGGTTTGGGTTTTTTTAAAGAAACGTCCCCGAATGGCGCGCCCGGCCCGGCTCGGCCTGGTAAACAGTCCCGGCCGCGCTGGGGGGGGTAGAGTTGTCACGGGCCGACGTGCGCCGGGCTGGGCACCCCGAGGCCGGCGTCTGGGCGGACAGTTCCTGGCGGTTCCTAGGACACCGCGGGGGGGTGGGGCGTGGGCTCTTCCGGTGCCTTCGCCCCCCACCCCCCAAGCTGGTAACTCCAGAGACCTCTCGGCCATGGGGCCTGGTGGTCTTCGGGCCGGCCCTGTGCCTGCCAGGCATCGGCAGAGCGGGGGAAGGGAAGCCCCCAGGGCCCCTGGGGGGGGGGGGGCAGAGGATCCTGTTTCCAGAAGCGCAAGGAGCTGCCAGCTGGCTTGGACCCCGCAGGGGCCTGGAGTGGCACCTCAGGGGCCAGGGCTTGGGGGCAGCTCCAGGACAGAGCTGGGGGCTGCCTGCAGGCGCCCCAGCAGAGGCCAGGCCGTTCCCAGCAACCAGAGAGGAGGACGCGGGGTCCACTGCCCGCAGCCAGGCCACGTCGGCTCCCACACCGCGGCGCTGCACAGCCGGGGACAGCAGCAGTGACAGCCGCCTGCTCACACAGCGCTCCAGCACCGTGGTCGCCAGACCAGGGCCAGGGTGGTGGTGGCCAGAACCCTCAGACAAGCACCCCCGGCACCCCCGCCTCCCCTGGGCTCCCCACTCCCTGCTTCTCAGCACGGCAGCGGGCAGGGGTCCCAGGCGAGAGCAGCCGGGACCGCAGCGTGCGGGGCCCCCTCGGCCCTCTCTGAACCTCGGCTGCCTCTGAGCGGCCACAGGGGCCAGCTCGTCTCGTCTTGGGCACAGCACGGGGAGGTGGCTGAGGCCCGGCGCCCGGTCCCAACCCCGCTGGCCCTGCCCGGCTTCCTCCTTCCAGGCGCTGCAGAGCCCACCCATCCGGCAGGACGGCAGTCGCTTATCAGGGGCATTTATCATTGACGGGCGCGCCATAAATCTGCCTCTGCTCACACGCGTGAACGTAAGAGTTGGGTGGCTGTGCAGGAGGAGCCCCGGGCCCGGCCCCCAGCGGAGCCGCCTGCCCGTGACGATAACAGGCCATGATTCACGCTGTGTGTTTGACAGACGTGCTACGCGCCGCGATCGTCTGTTGGGACTAGAAATATCTGTGGGTCCCAGCCCTGCACCAGCGGTTTGAGCGTCGTGTCTGTGGCGGCCGCGGCCGTTACTGCCGGCGGCCGGGAGAGGAGCAGTGGCACAGGCCCCCGGGGGCTGCCCACCGCGCGCTCCCAGGCGCCTGCGCCGGAACACCCGGCCCCCTCCCGCCCCCTGCCCCGCGCCCCGCTGCTGCCTGCAGCGTCCAGGAGGGCCTGGCTGGGCTCCAGGCTGCAGCTCAGGGCCGGACCGGCTCCGGGAGCCCCGAGGTAGCTGTGGCCCCGAGGCCACCCGCTCGCTGGCTGGCCTGGCCCCCGCCCCCACCCCGACACTCCCAGCCTGGCTGCACTCGGGACAAAGTCCGAGCTCCGGAGCAGAGCTCACCGGGGCCCCCGCCTGCCCTGCCTGAGTCACCTGCCTCTGCCCCCACCCAGCCCCACCCACGGCCACCGCCCGGGCCAGCACGCAGGGCGGCGCCTCCACCCCCACCCGGCGCCGCCTCCTTCCGCCTGCAGCCCAGCTCCCGTGTGGGGCCCGACACAGCTTACCTTCCCCCACCCTGCCCCAACGCAGGCACACAGACGGGCACCCACACGCACACACACGCTCTCACACCGGCACACACACGCACACACACGCTCTCACACCAGCACATACACACACTCTCTCACACCAGCACACACACGCACACACACATGCACGCTCTCACACGGGCACACACACACATGCACACGCTCACACACATGCTGACACAGGCACGTGGTCCCAGGGCTCACACGCGCTCTCACACATGCTGTGACACACGTGTTCACACAGACATGCACACACCTGTATACAAGTGCACAGGCAAGGCACATGCACCCTAACCCTCACCCTCACCCTAACCCTCACCCTAACCCTCACCCTAACCCTCACCCTAACCCTAACCCCTAACCCTCACCCTAACCCTAACCCCTAACCCTCACCCTAACCCCTAACCCTAACCCTAACCTTAACCCTAACCCTCACCCTCACCCTAACCCCTAACCCTCACCCTCACCCTAACCCCTAACCCTCACCCTAACCCTCACCCTAACCCCTAACCCTCACCCTAACCCTAACCCCTAACCCTCACCCTAACCCCTAACCCTAACCCTAACCTTAACCCTAACCCTCACCCTCACCCTAACCCCTAACCCTAACCCTAACCCTAACCCCTAACCCTAACCCTAACCCTCACCCTAACCCCTAACCCTAACCCTAACCCTAACCCTAACCCCTAACCCTAACCCTCACCCTAACCCCTAACCCTAACCCTAACCCTCACCCTAACCCCTAACCCCTAACCCTAACCCTCACCCTAACCCCTAACCCTAACCCTAACCCTCACCCTGCACAGGTGGGCACACTCGGCCCAGGCTGGGGCTCCCCTGCCTCCCTGGAGGCCGCGTCCGGGCCCCTGGCCTGTGTGTCCCGAGCCCCTCGCTCCCCACTGGGCTGGGGGGGGAGCAGGTTAACCCCTGCCTGGGACACCCACACCCAGGTCGGGGTTCGAGGCCTGGCGCCTCGTCCGATCCAGCTCCCGGCAGGTGCTGGCCCAGTACTCGGGTCCCTGCCACCCCCGTGGGAGGCCCGGCTGGAGTCCTGGGCTCCTGGCCCTGCCCGGCCCTCGTGGTCCTCTGTGGGGTGAACAGGGGCTGGAACCCCCTCACTCTTCTCCGCATTTCAAGTTCATGAAAATGAATCAATAAGCATTCAACCAGACCCCCGAGTGGGGGGAGGCGGGCGGGTTTGAGGGCCCTGGGGGGTGGGCTCGACTGCTGTTCACAGTGGACCCTCCGCTGTGATCAAGGCCCCCAGGAGGGGCCAAGGGCGGTGGGGGCGACGCCTCCTGGGGTGGCTTTGGAGAGACCCCCAGCTCTGTTCTCATCACCGCCCCTACATTGCCCTCCACTCCCACCCCAGTCCTGCCTGCCAGCCCCCAGCTGAGCTCAGGGGAGGAGCCCCCCACCCGGGCTGGTGAACGACCCGACCCCGGGGGTCCCTGCTCCCCAGAGGAGTGGCTGTGGGCTGCCATGGATGCACGGGGGAGGGGCTGCCCTGGAAATGAGGTCACGGTGGGGGCGGGGGTGGGTTTGCCTGGGGTCTGTAGCCCTCCCAGGGGAGGCTGGGCAGGAAGTTGTCAGCAAGTGGCGAGTCACTGTCCCCCACCCCCACCCCGCCCAGGGGCCAGGGAGACCCCGGAGAGGTGCAGGGGAAGAGACCCTGGGAGGCTCGGGTCCAGACTTGGCCTTCACAGAGGCTCTGCACCCCGGCCCCTTAGTGAGGAAAGATGAGGAGGGGGCCACACCCTGGAGGAAGACCCCTGGGGCCTGCTAGGCCACGCCCGACCCCAGGAGTCACACACACCCCGAATGTGTCCTGAGTGCAGACCCCGGGGGGCTGTAGGTGGACGGGACCCACGGGGCCCAGGCTGCCCACGGCAGTGCCACGGTGCGGGGAGATCCCAGCGCCGTTCACCGCCGCCCAGGAGCCCCCATCCGGCTCCCGCAGTGTGGCTGCTGCTGGCATTTTACTGTTGTTGGCTTAGAACTTCGAGTTGTCAACGTAGCCCGCGCTCCGGCTGCCCGGTGCGGCGTCGGGGGCTGAGCCTGGGGTGGGGGTGACTGTGAGGGCCGTGGGTCCCGGCAACCTTGAGAACTGCTACGCTTAGCAAGTGCACACATGAGCCTGGGCCGTTCCGAGCCGGCCAGGGGGGCGGGGCACAGGTCCTCACGGTCATGGGGCGGCCACAGGGACGCCAGCAGAGAGGGGAGCCGTCACCTCGCCAGCCACGCGCCACACCCCGGCAAGCAGCTGCCACAGGCAGTGCCGGGGAGCCAGCCGGCGATCTGGCCCCACAAGCCCCTGGCACAGCCCAGCCACCAGCCGTCCCCGCTGAACCCTGAAGAGAAGCCTTGGCTGGGCAGGGACGCTGTGACAGAGACGTCCTGGCGCAGGGGCTCCCAGCGTCAGAGCCAGTGAGTGCCCGGATGGGTCGGGCCTGTCCCTGGGGGGCGGGATCTCCTTACACATCTGGGTGTTCAAAATAATAAAAGGCCCAGTGAAAACCACAGGCCGTGTGAACCGCAATGGGGCCGGCACTTGTGGCTCAGCGGGTTAAGCCACCGCCTGCCACAACGGCATCCCATGTGGATGCTGGTTCAAATCCCGGCTGCTCCATTTCCAATTCCAGCTGCTCCCTGCTAATGCACCCGGGAAGGTCCCTGCACCCACATGGGAGACCCGATGGAGGCCCTGGCTTTGGCCTGGCCCAGCCCTGGCTGACATGGTCATTTAGGAGTGAACCAGTGGGTAGAAAAGCCCTCTCCCTCTCTCTCTCTTCCCCTCAACTCTGCCTTTCAAATAAATAAATAAACTTTTTCAAAAATAAAGTAAAATTGCACATTGCGAAATTCCAATTAGAAATTGGGTTAACGCTCCGGCCTGCAGTGCCAGCATCCCACAACAGGCGCCGGTTCGAGTCCCGGCTGCTCCATTTCCAATCCAGCTCTCTGCTGTGGCCTGGGAAAGCAGTGGAAGATGGCCCAAGTGCTTGGGCCCCTGCACCCGCGTGGGAGACCTGGAAGAAGCTCCTGGCTCCTGGCTTCGGATAGGCACAGTTCCAGCCATTGTGGCCATCTGGGGAGTGAACCAGCGGATGGAAGCCCTCCCTCTCTGTCTCCCTCTCTGTCTCCCTCTCTGTCTCTGTCTCCCCCCACCCTCTGTAACTCTGCCCTTCAAATAAATACAATAATCCTTTAAACAGAAGACATGTCTGCACGGAAGTCTGGCAGCAGGGGTTCCCCAGCCCGGCAGCGCCCAGACTGTGAGGCCGAGGCAGGCGCGGGGGGTGGCTCTGACTCCCCCCAGCCCAGAGCAGGGGGCGGGGCCTGTCCTGTAGGCTGCTGGGGGGTCGGAGAGCCCGCTGGGCGTGGTCCAGGGCGCCCACCCGGCAGGGGATGCCAAGCCCCAGCTCCCATGGGTGACACGGGCAGCCTGGGCCAGCATGAGACGTGCCCCTCAGACAGCCCCCGGCTGAGGCTGCCCGGCAGCCCTGGGCAGCTGTGGGCAGTGTCACTACCCCAAGGAGGCTGTGGCCACACTGGCCAGGGCTACTCCCATCGTCCCCCCCTCCAAAAGGGAACCCAAAGGCCAGTCCTCTGTGCCTGCCTCCCGTTCCCCAGGGCACAGCGGGGCCGTGGGAGCCCCGAGCGGTGCAGGCTGAGGGGGCCGTGAGTGCGGCAGCCCCAGGCTCCCCGCCTCCTGCCTGCGCGTGCCGGGATGAAGCCCCAGTCGCCGTGCCCTCGGCTGTCAGGCCCCGCGGGAGCTGAGCGCACAGCCCAGTCCACACAAATCGTGAGCCAAGGAGGGAGGCCCACTCTGCCCCGGGAGCCCACCACCTCCCTGGTCGGCCGTCCCACTGGGAAGCAGCCCTCTGACAAGAGGGGGTCCCCCGCCCTGGACGGGGTTTCCAAACGAGGGGACCCAGGGCCACTTCCAGACGGTCACCCAGGCCAGCCCTGTCCCCAGGAAGTTTGCTGCCCTGGGCAGGGTGGACCTGTTTGGCCTTCTGCCTCCATAGACACGCCCCGTGATGGGTCTGGGCAGGACTTGGCCCCTCTCCTGTCCGTCCCTGACCTGCGGCCTGTGGGCTCGCGAGGGGTGAGGCCATCGGGGAGGCTGGACAACGGTTTCTAGGTGCAGGGCTCAGGACTCTGCCGCCGTGAGCACCAGGAAGCCGAAGTCCAGCGAGAGGAGGGCTGCTGACCAGGGGCCCGGAGCCACGGCGCGGGAGGGAGTGCTGCGCTCGCCGGCATGGGGCACGGGCAGAGGGCCCTGCACAGCGGGCATCGGGTGATGCTTCTGAAAGGAGGGGTGAGGGCAAGGAGATGGGGCGCCTGGGAGCCCACCCTCCCAGCCCTGCACGCACTCACCTGCTACCGGGCTGCCTCCACCCCGCGCCTGGGA
The DNA here is from genome assembly GCF_051225735.1 of Oryctolagus cuniculus. NCBI lineage: Eukaryota > Metazoa > Chordata > Mammalia > Lagomorpha > Leporidae > Oryctolagus > Oryctolagus cuniculus. Next base: position 236,233,992 of record NC_142867.1, on the reverse strand, counting down.
GCGGAACCACCAGCGCGCCCTCGGGTCCAGCCGGCTGTCGCCAAGGGTCAGGCACAGAAGCAGCCTGAAAGTGACCCTGCACCACCAACGCAGCACTTAGAGGAAAACTCGTAGCCTTGAATGTTCCTGATGGCAAAGGGGAGGTTAAGAAAGGAGGCAGGGACTAAATTCAAAATCAGTAGGAGGGAGGACATAGCAAAGACAGGGACGGACATCAGTGGACAGAGCAGTGGGCAGAGGTACAGGGGAGGGGAGAGAGAGAGGGAGAGAGAGAGGGAGGGGAGAGGGAGACAGAGGGAGAGAGGGAGGGAGAGGGAGAGAGAGTAAAAGAGAAGGGGGAGAGAGAGGACATAGCAAAGACAGGGATGGACATCAGTGGACAGAGCAGTGGGCAGAGGTACGGGGGGGAGGGGGGAGAGAGGGGGAGAGAGAGAGAGGGAGAGAGAGAGGGAGGGGAGAGGGAGACAGAGGGAGAGAGGGAGGGAGAGGGAGAGAGAGTAAAAGAGAAGGGGGAGAGAGAGGACATAGCAAAGACAGGGACGGACATCAGTGGACAGAGCAGTGGGCAGAGGTGCAGGAGAGAGAGGGAGAGAGAGAGAGAGGGAGAGAGAGGGAGGGGGGAGAGAAGGGGGAGAGAGAGGGAGAAAGTGGGGGAGAGAGAGGCCAGGAGCCCACAGCCTCATACACGGGTGGCCGGGGTCCAAGTACAGGGCTGTGTTTTCCCAGGTGCCTTAGCGGGGAGCTGGAGCAGAAACAGAGCAGCCAGTGTGGGACGCTGAGCCAGTGTGGGAAGAGTCAGCTGAGCCCAGCGTGCCCACCTGGGACGCGTGTGTCGGTGGTGTGGGTGTGTCCACGGCGTGCACATATGGGATGCGTGTGCCAGTGGTGTGGGTGTGTCCACGGCGTGCACATATGGGACGCGTGTGCCAGTGGTGTGGGTGTGTCCACGGCGTGCACATATGGGATGCATGTGTCGGTGGTGTGGGTGTGTCTATGGTGTGCACACGTGGGGTGTGTGCGTCCGTGGTGTGGGTGTGTCTATGGTGTGCACACGTGGGGTGTGTGCGTCCGTGGTGTGGGTGTGTCTATGGTGTGCACACGTGGGGTGCGTGCGTCCGTGGTGTGTGCACTTGGGGTGAGAAAGATCAGATGACCAGAACCAAGGGACAGGGCCACACACGTGGTCGGTTCTGCCTCAGACCCGGGAGGGTTCTGGGGGGCACTCGTCCGAGGCAGATGGGGCGTGGTCCACGCTGCAGCCTCCGAGGGGGAGGAGACGCGGGCACCCCTCGCCTGTCCTCGCGGCCCCTCCACCCATCGGCCAGGGCGGCAGAGCTAATGGACGGGGGGTCGGGCAAACCGGCAATTTCCAGACCCAGCGCTGGGCCCCGAACACTTTGCTGGGGAGAGAGAAGGCCCCTCCCTGCACTGGCTGCGAGGCCCCGGGCCTCAGGGCGGCCACTGTTGGAGTGGTGGGCCCCGGCCCCTCCCCTCGCCTGGACGGGCCTGGAGGGAGCAGGCAGGCTCCTACTCCCTGCACACCGCCAGCCCTCTTCCCCACAAGGCAGCCTCGGGGAGCCGGCCAGGGCCCCTCAGCAGGGCCCAGCAGGAGAACGAGGGGGCTGTGGTGTGCCCGGGGGCCGGGGGCTGGCTGGCCACTGGCTGGCTGCTGGCCCTGCCAAGGCCCCGCGAGCTCTCGGCTCTCCCGGCGCTGGCTCTGTCCGAGGCCCCCGCACGGCTTCCGTCTGGCTTTTTCAGCCCTGTGAACGCCAGCCTCGGCCCACACCTGCCAGAGATCTGCGCGGCTTCCCAGGACCCCAGGGCAGGGCCCGGCCGTGCTGCGCGGAGCAGCCGCCTGCGGCCCATGCAGGGCGTGGCTGAGAAGCAGAGCCGTCCAGACCCGTCGTTCCAGTTGGGCATGACCGTATGACCCACTGCCCCCACGCCCAGCCACTCACGGCGGCCGCTGGAGCGCGGCTCGGGGCGGTGCCGCTCGGGCGGCCACCGGGGGCCACGTGATGTGGGCGGAGTCCGCAGGGCGGCTGGGCCGGAGGTCCCCCGTGGCTCCTTGGCGGCGGGAGCAGAGTGAGTCCCCCCGGCTGTGGCCCAGAAGCCCCCCGACGGCTCCCCAGCGTGTGCTGCTCCCAGGGCAGCGGGACCCGGCGTGGCTCGGCTCAGGGGGCCGTTACGGGAGCCGAGGGGCTGCGCCGACCTCACCCTGGAAGCCACGGCCGTGATTCCACGTGCTCCGCTGCTTATGTGGGCTGCAGAGCCAGCCCGGCTCCGGGGGGAGGGGAACCGGACCCCAGCTCTCAAGGGGAAGGGGTCTCTGGCAGGGCTGCTTTCTTGGCTGGCTGTGAGCCCACGAAAAGATTCTTTTATCTCACCTCAACATTATTACCATCACCACCACCACCACCATCACCACCACCACCACCACCACCACCACCACCATCACCACCACCACCATCATCACCACCATCACCATCACCACCACCACCACCACCACCACCACCATCACCACCATCACCACCATCATCACCATCACCACAGCCATCACCACCATCACCATCACCACCACCACCACCACCACCACAGCCATCACCACCACCATCACCACCACCATCACCACCATCACCACCACCACCACCACCACCATCATCACCATCACCACCACCACCACCATCATCACCATCACCACAGCCATCACCACCACCACCACCATCACCATCACCATCACCACCACCATCATCATCACCACCATCACCACAACCATCACCACCACCACCATCACCACCACCACCACCACCACCACCACCACCACAGCCATCACCACCACCATCACCACCACCACCACCATCACCACCACCACCACCATCACCATCATCACCACCACCACCACCACCACCATCACCATCACCACAGCCATCATCATCATCCTCACCACCATCACCACCAGGGCACGGTCACAGGCAGCTCAGGCGCTACCCGGGTGCCCCCCCAGGCCAGGGCCCCGCACCATATCCCCACGGGGTGCATCACAGACAGAGTCGGGGCTGCGCTGTGGGGAAGGCCCCGGGGGGTGGGGCGGAGACTCTTACCCCCCACATCAGCAGCCGACGAGCCCCGCCCCTCCCTCGACCTCACAAGCCACTCACGCCCATGCGTGGTCTGTGGTCCCGTGGTCTGGTCCCCGTGGCCCAGTGCAGACGTGGAGCACAGAGGGCCTGGGCCTCACCACCCCGTGGGAGCATCAGGCCCCAGAGGCACCGCGCGCCCCCCACGGCACTGCTCCACCGTCTTCCCCACACCACACTCCCCCCGCGGCCCCTGCTCCCGCCATCTCCCCCACACCACGCTCCCCCCACAGCACTGCTCCCGCCATCTCCCCCACACCACGCGCCCCCCCCCACGGCACTGTTCCACCGTCTTCCCCACACCACGTGCCCCACCGCGGCCCCTGCTCCCGCCGTCTTCCCCACACCACGCGCCCCCCGCGGCCCCTGCTCCCGCCGTCTTCCCCACACCACGCTCCCCCCGCGGCCCCTGCTCCCGCTGTCTCCCCCACACCACGCTCCCCCCCCTGCGGCCCCTGCTCCCGCCGTCTTCCCTACACCACGTGCCCCCCCACATCACTGCTCCTGCTGTCTTCCCCACACCACGCGCCCCCCACGGCCCCTGCTCCCGCCATCTTCCCCACCGCAGACTGGGGCGCGAGGCCGTGCTGGCCGAGGCGTGGGCTCAGGGACGCCAGGGCACAGGCAGGGCCCAGTTTCGCTCCCAGAGTCCCCTGAGCTCCTGCGCGGCTGACGGAAGGGTGGCGTCTACACTGATCAAGCTAACTGGATCACTGTCCCCTCACCGTGTCTGGTGTCGACACGAACTTGAACTTGGCTGTTTGACAGACGCTTCTAGCAGGAGCCCCAGGAGGCTGCTCCCGCCACTGCTCGGGCCTCCTGCCCTCCGGGGCCGGGGGCACGGGGCTCCTTTCCTGGCTGGGGGCCTGGGGGAGGGGTGAGAGAGGGCAGGAGGCACCGACGCTGCCCGTGGCTCTGACAGCCGGATCACCCCGAGAGGCGCCTGTGTCTTCATTTCCGTGCCGTCGCGGGGGCGGGAAATCAATGTTTGCTAAATGAAAGGGAAAAAGATCGGCAGGAGGAAAACGTATGTCCAGCTTCTGATGGGCTCTTATCGACAGCGACACCTCGGAAGTCAAACGGCCATCCCGGCTGGCCATGGGAGGGCGGAGGTGGCGGCCGCGGCCGGGCACTGGGGATGGCAGGGGGCAGGAGACGCGGGCACGGACAGAGGCCAAAGGATGCGGCTCCACCCAGCTGGCGTGGCCGGCGCCCAGCGTGAGCCCCGGCTCACTGAATGGGCAGACAGGGGCCGGGGGAGCCAGGGGGGCAGGAGCGGGGTCACAGGAGGCCAGGGGCTCCCCTCCTCAGCCAGGCCCTGGCGTCCCCTGCGGGGGGACAGAGGGCGCAGGGGCAGGTGCCCGGGGCCCGGCCAGGTCTCAGGGCGGTGGGTGAGCTCTGGGGCCCCGCCTCGGCCTTCCCCGCACGCCGTCCCCATCGGGTATGGACGGCAGGTGATCACACGAGTGCCCGGGCGTGCAGCGCTGCCTGCCTGGGCTGCGCCCTCACAGGGGCCCTGGGCAGCTCGCGCTAGGCTGCTTCCTCTCACGATCTATGTATTCACTTGAGAGGCAGAAAAACGTCTCCGTCTGCTGGTTCACCCCACTAATGGCAGCAACGGCCAGAGCCAGGGGCTTCTTCCCGGTCTCCCACGCAGGTGCAGGGGCCCGGGCGTCTTCTGCTGCTTTCCCAGGCCGTTAGCCGGGGGCTGGACGGGAAGCCGGGGGCCGGGCAGGAGTGCATCGCTGCCAGCTGGACACCTGTGTCAGGTGCCTGTCAATCTGCCTGGCTTAAGCCCGCCCCCGACTGTGTTCTTGATTGGGGGGGGGGGTTCTCAGGCTATATCTCACTCACAGTGAGGACGGTGGGGGGGCACCGTCACATTCTTGCCGCCCTCCACACTGAGCAGAGCCGGGTTTCCCCACCGACAGGAGAACTTGGCAGCCGTCCCTTGCCTTGTCCCTTGGGCTCCCCGACATCTGGCACCCTCAGCTGGGGGACTGAAGCCCCCTGTGCAGGCCCTGTGCAGGGGTAGTGACACGGGGCCAGGGGAGGGACGGTGAGGTGTCCCCGAGACAGGCCGTGTCCCCGAGAGGGGCTGACGTGGCCCACACTCCGGGCACACCTCGTGCTGCTGACCCAGCCGGCGAGAGGGGCGTGTAGACCTCTGGGCACGCAGCCCCGTGCTGGGGGCCAGGGAGGACCCTGGGCCGCGGCCCCCCAGAGCCCTCAGCCACCTGCTCTGTCCCCCGTCCTGGCAGGTGCTTGGGGACACGTTTGCCACCAGCACACAGGTCTGTCTGCGAAGCCAGCCGTGCTAGGCAGCTTTAAAACCATGGCCCGGGGCAGAGAGCGGCTCCCAGGGTGCACTGGGGCGCGGGCAATCACAGGGAATCATCGTCAATTTATTTGGAGGGACTGAGAGCAACGTGATCAAAGGGCTGACGCCCCGGCGCTCACCCACTCGGCACACGGACACCGAGACGGCCCCGCCAGCCGCCCCACCCCCACGCCACACGGGGCCACCTGGGCAGCTCCGGCCCCGCCCCCTCTCAGACCCCCAGCAGCTGCCAGCACCTCTGACCAGCGAGGCGTGGGAACCCCAGGAGTGGGCCCCCTCCCCAGCGTGCCCCCCCAGACCCACCCGGCACAGTGGCTCCGGCTCCTGGTGCTGACCCGGCCCCTTGGGAGAGGGAACCGGCCCTGCTGCTGTTTCCAGACGCATTTATTTATTTGAAAGGCAGAGTTGGGGGGGGAGGGGGGAGACAGAGAGAGAGCGAGATGGAGGTCTTCCACCCGCTGGTTCTCTCCCTGGATGGCTGCAACAGCTGGGGCGGGGCCAGGAGCCAGGAGCTCCATCCGGGTCTCCACGTCTCCCGTTTACAGTGCCAGCAATCCATACGGGTGCCGGTTCGAGTCCTGGCTGCCCCACTTCTGATCCTGATCTCTGCCATGGCCTGGGAAAGCAGCAGAAGTTGACCCAAGTCCTTGGGCCCCTGCACCCGCATGGGAGACCCGGAAGAAGCTCCTGGCTCCTGGCTTTGGATCGGCGCAGCTCCGGCCGTTGTAGCCATGTGGGGAGAAAACCAATGGACGGAGGACCTTTCTCCCTCTGCCTCTGCCGCTCTGTGACTCTGCCTTTCAAATAAATAAATAAATAAATTTTTTTTAAAAAAACACATGCTTTCCACAAACTTTTTGAAGTCCTCTTTTGTTTTTTAAATATTTATTTATTTAGTTGAAAGTCAAAGTTATACAGAGGGAGAGCTTCCATCCACTGTTCACTCCCCAGACGGCTACAACAGGAGCCAGGAGCTTCCTCCAGGTCTCCCACGCGCGTGCAGGGGCCCCAGCACCTGGGCGTCCTCCACTGCTGTCCCAGGTGCATCAGCAGGGAGCTGGATCGGAAGTGGAGCAGCTGGGATTTGAACCGGCGCCCATATGGGATGCTGGCACCGCAGGCGGCAGCTTTACCCGCTGCGCCACCGCGCCGGCCCCTCTGAGGTCCTCTTACGTGGAGGAGACCTACTATGGGGAGACAGAGATAAGGGCCCCATGCTCCAGGCCCCCGGGGGCGGGCCGTGCCCAGACGCAGACGGGAGCCCCTGCCCAAGCACCCCCAGACGCACCCAGACCCCCTGCTCCCCAGCTCCCTGGCCAGCCGGGGACACACAGCGCGCACGCTTGCAACCCCCTTGTGGCCATTTTAAGCTGGGATAGAATTCAGTGTCGCTCACCGGCCGGCCGGGCGGGTGTCAGTGAATCGGCCGGCCATGCAGCCCAAGCTGCCCCGCAGCCGGCGAATTTCCCTGGCACCCCCGACCCCGAGCCCGTCCTCGGAAACCCGGAATCCACTTCCTCGTATTTGTTCATCCCAGAAAGGGAAGAAGCACACGGCCGCTTGTGGCCGGCTGCTCCCACACTCCCTTCTTAGGGGCCACACGAGGCTCCCTGGCCACCCCCTCCCGGCCTCCCAGGGCCTGTCCCAGGGAAGTGGCCAGCGGGGAGGGAGCCGAGGCCCCCGACCCCTACATGTTGGTGATGACCTCGTGGGTTGACCCCCAGGGGACAGGCCATGCCCTCTGGTTCCCACTCCGTTCTTGAGGGAGAAGCAGGGTCCCTGCCCCGGCCCATCGTCCTGATGCCCCAGCAGAGCCTGGGTCCCCGGGGCCTCGTGACACTCGGGGGTCCCACGAGGCTGCCCAAGGGCCAAGGGGTCAGGGGTCAGGAGGGCTCCTTGGCCGGGACAAAGCGTCCTGTGACCTCGCCACTTGACCCTGCCACTGTGCCCCGGGGACCACCGGCCTGGGAGGCTCAGCCCAGGGGGGAGGGTGCGGGGCTGCAGGGAGCAGGGCCAGCCAGTCTTGACCCACACCCTGTGTCCTGCGACGCAGGGCAGCCATGGCCCGGCCCAGTGCAACAGACGGTTCCCTGCCAACCTCGGAATGACCGCAGCCCGCCCAGCACAAGTGACCAAGCGACCAGAGGTGTGGGAGGCGGGACAAAGGCTGGGGCAGGGCTAGGGGGCCCCTCTGTCCCCCCCAACACACCCCAGGGCTGGGCCTGGACACGGCCGGGAACTGGGGTGGAGCCGAGAGCTGGGCCTCAAGGGGCTAAGGACCAGGGTCCCAGAGACCCTGCAGAGAGGGGCCCGAGAGCCCCCCAGAGACCCCCCTCCCCGGGGAGGAGCAGAGCGAGGAGCAGGCCCCCTCTTCCCGCTAGCCTTGTGCCCTGGCTCCAGGCACCGAGCACCAGAGCCCGGCCCGTGGGCAGGCGGGAGCCCGGGCGCGGCCCCCTCCCCGGGCTGGGCCATCCGTCTTGCTCTGACCCTATTAAGATCCGCTATAAAAGGAAGAAAAGCCTGGGCCCAGGGTGAAGGGGAGAAAAATGATGCGGCCGCAGGGCCTTTGTTCGCCCCTCCCCCAGGGCCTGCGGCAGCCGCGAAAAAGGGGGCTCTGGGGGGCGGGGCCCCGGGGGCCGCCCCTGTGGGAAGAAGGCGTAGGGTGAGACGCTCCACGTCTGTCCTGCCCGGCCCCGCCTCCAGCCGCCGCGGCACCCCGGGGAGCCCCCAGCCTGCTGGCCCCCACGTGCACCTGTGACCCTGACGCTGCATGGGGTGGGGGTGGGGTCGGTGCACGTGGAGCTCAGGGACCCCCCCAAAGCTGGATCCCAGCAGCCACCGGGGCCTGAGGAGCCCCCAGCGGGTGCCCCCCTGTGCATAGTTCCCTCGGGGGCGGCCCCCGGGTGCTCACATGGGTGCGCAGAACCTGCCCCGCTGGGTCCTGGCAGCGTCCTGTCCCTGGTGGTCCGGCCCCTCCGAGGACCACGATGGAGCTCAGCCTCCCGGGACCCCCTGCACCCGACAGGCTCCGAGGGGTAAACTGAGTCAGCTTCTCCCAGGCCCTCGGTGCCTAAGTCCCGCCCTCTGTGTCCTGTGGGGCCTGCCTGTCATCCCGAGATCCCGCCCTCTGAGCCCCTGCAAGGCCAGCAAAGAGAAGACACCACAGGGCCCGTGGGGACCAAAGCCCAAGCTGTGCCCCGCCCCGCCCGCCTGTGTGACCCAGGTTCTACCAAGGTCACCCCTTTGACCTTCAGGAGGTCTGTTAGGCGTCGGACGGCGCCGCCCCGAATCCTCAGCCTTGGCTCACTCAGAAGTGGCCCTTGCAAGTGGACGCCGGGGTGACGGACGAGGCCCCCGCCAGCACTGGTGAAGACACGGCCGAGGACGGGGGAAGGGGCGGGAAGGACCCTCCCCGGAGCCCCCGAGGGATCATGGCCCCGCCACACCGAAGTCAGATTGGCAGAACCTCGGGGGAAGAGCCGCGTCTATCCCGGGGCCTCCCTACTGCAGCCCCAGCGTCGCCGAGGCCCAGCGCCACGGAGTCCCTCGTCCCGCGTGGCTGGAGCTGACAGGGCCAGGGCTCGTACCCAGGCAGGGTCTGGAGTGAACTGGAAGACCCCTGGGGCCGGGGGGAGGAGTAGGGGCGCTGTGGGGGCGGGAGTCCCACAGGAAGCAGGTGTGATCAGGCCTGGCCAGCGTGTGGCCATGGTAAGAAGCAGGACGCAGCCAGGGACACACGCCGGCCTGCCTGGCTCCTGCGACCCAGGGACCCCACGGGCTGGTTGGCGGCGGGCACGCGTGGAGACCTGGGGTTTCTAACACGGTCAGCCAGGCGCCCCGTGTGTGCCGTGAGCTCAGCACTTAAGGAGCGCGGGGCCGGGGGCCTCCGGGTGTCCCCGGGGGCGGTCACACGCATGGAGGCGCAGTGCAGGCAGCAGGGGACAGAGGCCTTGGAGGGGCCCCGGGCAGGCGCACAGCCGGTGACCTGGCGTTTCTTCCCAGATGTCCCCCGGGGGCCGAGGCCCTGCCCTTCCTCTGCTCACAGGTGGGCGTCGTCGTGTGAGGCCCCGGGGATCCCCCCCCCCCCGCTCATCTCCCCGCGGGCGCTCGCACCCAGGCCCCTGCCTCCAGCCCCCAGGCCCGGAACTCAGGGATCGGGTGTCTGTGAAAACCATCCCCAGAGAACCATCCGGGAGCTCCATTTCCAGCCGGGGTCAGGGCCCAGGGCTTGTCCCGAGCTGGACACCGACACCGAGTATGGAATAACCACCTCCCTCCCCTCGCCCGCCTCTGGCCGGCTCTCTTGTCCCCCCACCGACTCTCACCGTGACCCCGCCAGCTCAGGCTGGGCACAGAGAGAGACGGTGTCAGACCCACACGGCCTGGCTTCAGGGGGCGGCGGTCTGGGGTGCGAGTCCAGCGGCTCCCCGGCATGGACAAGACGGGGAAAGGCAGCTGTGGGCAGCCCCCGCGCCATCACCTGCCGATTCTCCAGCCCTGGGCTGGGGGGCTGCACCCGGGGACCCAGGAAGGGCTGGGAGCAGCCCCTGGTCAGGGGCCGGGGGTCCACGGGGCGGGAGCCGTGTCACAGCCTCAGCACGCCCGGCCCTTCTGGTCCACGCTCCCCCACGAGGGGGTCCCCGTTCTCACGGGACCACCAACCCCTCCAGGCAGCTCCCTGGAGGCAGCAAGTCTGAGCAGGGGTGAGGGCCCCGCTCAGGGGGAGCCGAGGGCAGAGCCGGGCCGGGACACAGCCCCTCGTTTGTTCTCCCGACCAGCACTCGGGGGAGAGCAGCCGTGGCTGGGGGCCCCCGTGAGCCCCCGACGGGAGCTGGGATGGGGTGCGGGTGACGTCCCGGGCAGGCCGTGGGGGCATCTGCTGGACCCAGCCTCACCGGCGTTCCCTGGCCCCACGTCCAAGGGGGGAGGGGCAAGAGCCAAGAGTTCCAGCGCTCCAGCTGAAGGCCCCCGGGCCCCCACAATTCCGGGGGTCCCCAGGGTCCCCCGGGTGCCTCCACCAAAGTCTACAATCCTGAGAAGCCCCCAGGCTCTGCCTGAGCACCCCCCGGGGGGAGGCACCTGCTGGGCCCAGCAGGAAGCTCAGAGCGGGGAGGGGGGTGAGTGCTGATTCCCCACCCCCACCCTCAGCGCATCCCTGGGCACGGGAGGGGCCCTCACATGCGGTTCTGGCCGGAACGAGGCGGTTCCAGCCTGAGCCGAGGGTGCCTGCATCCCGGGAGAAGCAAGGACCCACCCGTGTGTGCATTCACACGCACACGCGTGTCCACAGCGTGCCCAGGGCTGCCCCGCAACATGCACCCCCGCCACACACACAGGCACACGCAGACACCTATGTACCTGCACACACCCACACACACACACACTCATACAAATACACACAAACACAGCCACACACACAGATACACACGTACACACTCACATACAAGCTCATACACGCCCACGCACTGGAGCTGGGGGTTGACGCGTGGGTGCCGTCCCTGGCAGGGCCCTGGTTTACCCTGCACAACGGGCAGCAGTGGGTGTGGGGCTGCCGGCCCCCGGCCCCCGGCCCCCGGCCCCCGGCCCCCGGCCCATGGCTCCGCTCCCGCCCGTGCCCGCCGCGGGCTGGGGCCCAGACACAGACCGAGCGGCCCTGGCAGTCTCCAGGCCCTCACCCTGACAGCGGGGCTCCCGACCGGCCGGAACCCCACAGCCTGGGCAGCTTGAGCCAGCAGGACCCCCACAGCACCTGGGACTCAGCCAGGAGCCCACGCTCCCCGGAGGTGGGGGGTGTCGGCCCGGGGCCCGGCACGCACACGTGTGTGTCTACGCATATGGAGGGCACAAACACAACCCGGAGAAGCACTCACGAGCCCAGACGTGCGTAACCCTGCAGCTCCCCACACGCTAGCACACGCGTCCTCCGCACAGGCCCGCACACGCGTGTACAGCAGCCCATGGCGTCACGTCTGCATGCCACCCCAGCTGGGGCTGCTCCCTCTGTGTGGCCACACCCACCGTGGGGGCCGCACATTGGGGTAAACATTTCTGGGCGTGGCCTGGGGGGTCCCCTGATGTGTGAGGGCAGAGGCCCCTCCTGGGGCGGGGGCGTCTTCCCATCAAAGGTGGGGGAGGGGTGAGTGAGCAAACACCTGGGGGTCCCTTTTCAGGACCATGACTGGGGCAAACAGGCTGTTAGGGAGATCCCGGCCAGAGAAGGCAGGGGCGCGGTCACTCATCACTTGGGAGAGGTCGGGGGAGATTGTACACCCCACAGCACTCAGCCAATCAGAAACCGGGGGCGGGGCCTGCGCGCTGGGATGCAAGGCACTGGCTGCACCTGCTCGGGCCGGCCTGCCAATCAGACGCCTGATGGTGCAAGACCGAGAATGAAGCCCCGCCTTCGCCGCGCCTCCTGAGCCTGTCTCGTGCGCGCTCAGGGGAGGGCGACGCCCACAAGGGGCACCTGTCCCCTCGAGCTGTGACCCCCGCCGGCCTCCCCTTGCTTCGCACTGAGACCTGCTCGGGCCTCTGCACTCGGACAGAGACCACACCCTGGGCTTTCCCGAGTCTCGGCGTGCAGGAGGCAGATGGTGGGCGCCGATTCCGGGCAGTGAAACTCCGGCTGTGGGGGGGGCCGAGGCACGCACACGCACTCGCCAGCAGAGCCGTGGTGCCATGGGCATCCATCGGCCTCTGGGCCTCGGCGCTGTCTTTGTCCCCACGGCAAGTGTGTGGCACACGGGCTCCCTCAGGCCTGCGGTTCAACTGCAAATCCTCAAACACACGTGTGAACAGGGTCCACCTACGTGTGTGCACAGGCCCGTGTCACCAGGTCACACGGCACACGCGTGCACCCCGCAGCCTGCATGCCACTCGTCCTCAACCACATTGGTGGGGACTCTCGCAGGCCCTGCGCAGGCACGGCCCCACCCCCACCCCCACCCAGACACTGCCCAACCGCTGCCGGGAAGTGGGTGGAAACAGAGCCCCCCCCAAACCCCCACCTCGCCACCCCCTAAGCAATGACATCGCTCCGGCTGCCACCGTTAGCAGCACGGCTGACGGACGGCCTCGTGCGATGACTCAGCGGCCATCAGCCGTCTGTGAGCCGGTGCCAATTCTGCCGTTGTCCCCGGCACGGCCATCAGAGCGTGAACCCACGAGGCCCAGGGCCCCAGGGCCCCCTCCGTCTCCTGCCCAGGACCAGGCCAGCCCCCCGGGGAGGGCGCTCTCTGGGCCCCACATTCTCCAGTGGGGGGGCGGTGAAGGAGCCTCAGAGCAGCGGCCCCCCAGGCAGGGCTGCAGAGGGGGTGGGGGGCCCCCGCGAGGGGCTCTCCGCCCACCAAGGTCCGAGACAAGGCGCTGTGCACCGCCCCTGCGCGGATTCCACCCCAGGAAGGAACCCACCTGGCCACTGAGCAGTGGAAACTCAGGAATGGGGGCCTCACGGCCCCCCCCACAGCATTTCTATACCCAAAGCTGGAGGGGCCAGCGCTGTGGGGTAGCGGGTAAAGTTACCGCCTGCGGTGCCGCCTTCCCACATGGGCGCCAGTTTGAGTCCCGGCCGCTCCTCTTACGATCCAGCCCTCTGCTATGACCTGGGAAAGCAGTAGAAGATGCCCAAGTGCTTGGGCCCCTGCACCCGCGTGGGAGACCTGGAGGAAGCTCCTGGCTCCTGGCTCCTGGCTTTGCAGCCATCTGGGGAGTGAACCAGCAGATGGAAGACCTCTCTCTCTCTGTCTCTCTGCAACTCTGCCTTTCAAATAAAATAAATAAATCTTTAACAAAAACAACATCAGAGACAGTGACCGTCAGCTGGACTTTGTTCTCTGAATGCGCCCTGGGCACTGCAGGAGGCCCAGCTGGTGCACCCCGTCTTCCTGTGCGGCCCCCGTGCATCTGAGTCTCCCCCCCGCCCAAAGCCCAGCCCCAAGCGCCACCTGCACGCCCCTGGCCCCTGGAACCTGGCGCCAGCCTCCTCGGGCCGCTCCCCCCGCAGAGGCGCCACTGGCTGGCTCCCCGGGGCCTCCCCCCATGCCAGGGGTCTGGCACGGCCGGTCTGCCCTTCGTGGGGCACCCAGGCAGGGCCGGGCAGGAACGGGCAGGCCCACCTGACCAGCCCAGCCCATCCTGACCCGCGCCTCTGCCAAGAACCCGGCGCTTCCCCCACCCTGCCGCGGGGGAGGAGAGCGGCTCGTGGCTTCCTCTGGGGCAGGGGAGAGAGCCCGGCTCATTAGTCCCCTGGGGCGGCGGCCCCCTCCCCGCGCTACCCCAGCCGGCCCCCGCTCCGCCAGCCAGGGCCCGAGCCCAGGTGCGTGACTGTCACCAAGATAAAAGAGACGTAATTAAATTCCAATCAGCTGAGTGATTTGTTATCATAATGTAATATTTCCCTCCAGCCCCTTAATCCCACAGATCCGTCTCCGTCAGGCCTGCCGGATGGGGGTCTCCGCCTGCGGGGGCTCCAGGGCTTCCTGCCTCCCTGGGCCCAGCTGCTGGAGGGGCACTGGGCGGGGACGCCCACCCCGCCGGCCTCCCTCTCGGCCACACACGCGTCCCTGCCCGAGCGCCGAGCTCTGAAGGTGATAATGAAGTCATTTTTCTAAGGAACGGTCACCTGGGAGGCAGCCTTGGCCGGGCCGGCAGATCGAGCTGGGGGGGCCCCGCCCCGGAGGGGGGCGAGGCCAGGCGGCGAGATTGATGGGAGCCCCTCCAGCCTCCGCCCCACCCCCGGAGGCAGCGGCTTGCAGCAGGGACCTGGCCTTGGGCGGGGGCGGGGGCGGGGGGAGCCCTGGCGGTGAGGCTGCCTGGGGCCCGTGTCCAGTTCCGGGGGGAGCCACAGGGACCCCTCACCCCGACCCTGGCACGGGGCTGGGTGCTTAGCCTGGGAGGACCCTGTGGGGTCGGCCCCACCGCTGTCTGGCTCTGGTGGTCTCACTCATCTGGAATTTGCCCCAGACGCGTGGGGGGGCTCTGACCGGCCCCACCTCCAGGTGGGCTCGTCCCCTCCGGAGGGCTTTGCTCTGTCGACCAAGAGACCCCCCTTGAGGATCAGGACCCACACCCCAGGGCCACGCCCTCCTGGGCAGAGGTGGGACCAGCTGGGCAGGGAGGAGCATCGGAATGGGCCCGAGGGTGCAGAGACCCCCGCCCCACGCTTTGCCGGGACGAGGGGAGGTGGGCAGGAGCAGAAGGCAGCAGAGCCCTTGGGCAGGGCCAGGCCGCTGCTGACACCTTGGCCGCTTCGCTGTGGCTTCCAGGTTTGCTGAAAGCGGGTGGGGTAGGGAGGCAGGGCTGGCCAGGCGGGCCCAGCACGGAGCGTGGCCGGGGGCAGCTCCACAGCCCCGCACCCCACCGCCTGCCTGCAGGGCTGTGCGTGGCGGTGCCCAGTGCCTCCAGGAGGGCCCAGTGCCAGGCAGGCAGGGCTGGTGCCGGTCAGACCCACACCCCAGGAGCGACGCTGTCCCCGGGCGCCGAGACGCCACCCGCGAGGTCCTCTCCACAGCCGGCAAGGTCTCCACGTCCCCCGGGGAAAGGGATGAGGCCCAGAGAGGCTGAGTAACGGTCCGGAGTCCCACAGCGGCAGGGGCGGAGCCGAGCACAGAGCCAGCCCCTCAGCCCTCAACCCCTGAGCCCCAGGGTTCCGGTCAGCAGCGGGGGGAGGCTGTCCCCCAGGTGCAGCCCCAGCTCAGGGAGGAGGGGAGGGGGCACTTGGACCCCAGTGGTGCTGATGGGGAAATAATGGGAAAAATCCACGTTTTTGGGCCACGCGGTGGGACATGCAGTTTTTCATAACTCGCCTTGCCCAATACAAAGTTTTGAAACCAAAAATGAAACACAGGAGGACTGGATGCCGGGGGAGCTGAGGATTCAGACCCACTGGGGCCCAGGTCCCACAACACACACCGGCTCCTGCTGCCCCCTGCTGCCCCCTGCGCGGCCGTGGGCCCCTCTGAGCCTCCGCCTCCTGGTCCGTGGGCTGGGGCTGCTGGCCCTCACCCACAGAGGCAGAGTGGACGGGCTCAGAGCTGGACACACGCTCGGGCCAGCCCGCGGAGGCCGTGTGGCTGGGCACACGTCCAGGGGCACAGAGCGAGCCCCTCGCTCCCAGGAGACTCACCGGCTGCAGGAGCCAAGGCAGAGGCTCCGGGGTGGCCGCAAACTTTCCCTGGGAGGTGCTGGCCAAGTCCTGGCTGTGCCGGGGAACGACCCTGTTGGGGAAGCGCCCAAGCCCTCGCGGGAGGGAATGGAGGAGCCAGACAGGGCTGGAGCCCTCCCAGGTGCCAAGGACCGGGCTGGGGCCGCGGGCTGCAGGGACCCTGTGGGCAGCCGGGGCGGGGCGTGGCGGGGGCGGGGTCTGGGGGCCCAGGGCCAGGCAGGGGGCACGCACACTGGGGTCTCGGCCTCCGGCTCTGCAGGAGCCCGGTGCTGTGCCGCCTGCCTTACCCGGGGGCTCTGCAGGCCTCTGTGGCCACCGTGGCCACTGCCCCCAACCCGTCCACACTCTGGGCCTCGGTTTCTGCAAAGCCCGGGTCGGAGGGTCTGGCCTGGCCTTTGGGGAAGGGGCGGCCATGGGGTCCTTCACCTGTGGGGTTGCCAGTAGAGGGGGCTCCTCTGGGACCCCAGCAATGCAGCCGGCCGTGAGGCCCCTTAGACCCTGCCCTTCCGGAAATCAGTGCCCATGTGTGAGCTTCTCACTGTACCCTTCCCCCCTCCCCCCCGCTGGAGCCCCCACCCCCATGCGCTCGGATCCCAGTCTGTTGGCAGCTTCAGTGTCGAGATGGGAGGGGGAGCCCAAGACTCCCAGGGCCAGTGCAGGTCAGAGCTCAGGCTGCGGGGCCTGGCCACGCACCAAGGGGAGCCCCGGCAGGGGCAGGCCAGTGGGGTGGGGCGGAGACTGGCGTGGGTGGGCGGGGCCCGGGCAGGGGGCGGGGCCATTTCCACCTGCAGCCTCGGGCAGCAGGAGCCTGGGGCGGGCGGGAGGCAGCACCTCAAGGCTCAACGGCCAGCACCAGGGCGTCCTCACCAGAAGCTTGGCCCGGCCCCAGACCCGGCCCCGGCTCGGGTCAAGCCACCTTCCCGCAGAGCTATGCAGAGCACTGCGCCCCCCACTCCCCAGCCCCACCGTCCTAGTCCGCGCTTGGCAGCCGTCATCACTGTTTTGCAAACGACGGACAAGGAGACCGAGTCTCCACAGGTTCTCCGGGACAGCCGTGGCGGAACCAGAACCCAGGCCCCGTCCCGAGCGGGCTCCTGCTCCCATAGCAGCCGCCAGGGCCCCCAGGAGAGCCCACGGGGGGAGGGGTGGCACCTGCCTGCGCCCCTCTGCCACCCCCGACCGCAGCCGCCCGTCGCTCCCTCCTCCCCGGCCGTGGGCACCGGGCCGGGCTCCAGGCCGGCGAGAACAGCCGAGCACGTAGGAGCCATTTTCTCGGATGAATTACGATTCTCCTCGTTTCCCCTTCAAAACGCGCTAATTAAACGGCCATTGTTCAGGCGGCCGATTGAAATGCAGGAACGTGCCCTCTTTCCAGAGAACATCCGTGGCTGTGCGGGCAACTGTGGCCATTGTGCGAGCCGGGTGTCGCCACGCACACGTGCACACACGCGTGCGCACACGCAGGTAGGCACACGGCCCCGAGCCGGGCGCCCGCAGCCCGCAGCACGGCCTGGGGGTCTCGTCTCGGCCCCCGTGCGTGCTGCGGTCACCAGGCCACGGTGGCCTCCAAAGTGCTCTCCTCCAGTGGCTCCCTGGGGGCTCGCGGTGGAAGAGCCGGTGCAGGCTGCACAGAGACCCCCAGGCACCATTCGCCACTCCAGGGGTCCCCCAGGCTGCACAGAGCCCCCCAGGTGCCATCCACCACTCCGGGGGTCCCCCAGGCTGCACAGAGCCCCCCAGGTGCCATCCCCCACTCCGGGGGTCCCCCAGGCTGCACAGAGCCCCCCAGTGCCATCCACCACTCCAGGGGTCCCCCAGGCTGCACAGAGACCCCCAGTGCCATCCCCCACTCCAGGGGTCCCCCAGGCTGCACAGAGACCCCCAGTGCCATCCCCCACTCCGGGGGTCCCCCAGGCTGCACAGAGCCCCCCAGTGCCATCCACCACTCCGGGGGTCCCCCAGGCTGGACAGAGCCCCCCAGGTGCCATCCACCACTCCGGGGGTCCCCCAGGCTGGACAGAGCCCCCCAGGTGCCATCCGCCACTCTGGGGGTCCCCCAGGCTGGACAGAGCCCCCCAGGTGCCATCCGCCACTCCAGGGGTCCCCCAGGCTGGACAGAGCCCCCCAGGTGCCATCCACCACTCCAGGGGTCCCCCAGGCTGCACAGAGCCCCCCAGGTGCCATCCACCACTCCGGGGGTCCCCCAGATTATAAAGAGACCCCCAGGCACAATCCACCACTCCAGGGGTCCCCCAGGCTGCACAGAGCCCCCCAGGTGCCATCCACCACTCTGGGGGTCCCCCAGGCTGCACAGAGCCCCCCAGGTGCCATCCACCACTCCGGGGGTCCCCCAGATTATAAAGAGACCCCCAGGCACAATCCACCACTCCAGGGGTCCCCCAGGCTGCACAGAGCCCCCCAGGTGCCATCCACCACTCTGGGGGTCCCCCAGGCTGCACAGAGACCCCCAGGTGCCATCCCCCACTCCAGGGGTCCCCCAGGCTGGACAGAGCCCCCCAGGTGCCATCCACCACTCCAGGGGTCCCCCAGGCTGCACAGAGCCCCCCAGGTGCCATCCACCACTCTGGGGGTCCCCCAGGCTAGACAGAGCCCCCCAGGCACAATCCGCCACTCCAGGGGTCCCCCAGGCTGCACAGAGACCCCCGGCATCATCCACCACTCCGGGGGTCCCCCAGGCTAGACAGAGACCCCCAGTGCCATCCACCACTCAGGGGTCCCCCAGGCTGCACAGAGACCCCCAGTGCCATCCCCCACTCCAGGGGTCCCCCAGGCTAGACAGAGACCCCCAGTGCCATCCCCCACTCCAGGGGTCCCCCAGGCTGCACAGAGACCCCCAGTGCCATCCACCACTCCGGGGGTCCCCCAGATTATACAGAGACCCCCAGGTGCCATCCACCACTCCAGGGGTCCCCCAGGCTGGACAGTGACCCCCCAGGCCCAGGCGCCATCCACCACTCCGGGGGTCCCCCAGGCTGGACAGAGACCCCCAGGTGCCATCCACCACTCCGGGGGTCCCCCAGGCTGGCAGCTCCCCAGAGCATTGTCCCCACTGTGACCCCGATTCTGCCTCTACCTGCGCCACGCAGAGGCTCTAGACCCAGCCCGGGATGGGAGGCAGCGGGGCCCCCAAGCCTGTGCAGCCCCCCTCGGGCAGGGAGCCTACCTTCCAGCTCCCGAAATGGCCCCCAGGCCTCGGGCCGCGTCCCTCCCCCACCCCCTCACCGTCTGCCTCCAGACGGGCCCTGGTTTTGTGTCCCCCCCCGGCACCTGCTCATCCCAGTGCGGTGTGCACCTGTCCACTGTCCACTGTCCCGGACCCCCCCAGCCGATGGTCTCCACCCGCAATCCCTCCTCCCCCAGCACAGCCACGGTGCTGCCGAAAGGCCACCGAGGCGGGTACAGCCTGGGGGCTGTCCCTGGGAGGAGGCAGCACCCCCAGGCCCTCCCCCCACCAGGCTGCCCGCCCTCCCCCAGCCCCGACGTCTTCCACCTCCTGCTCAGCCTTCTGGCCCCGACGCGGGCCACCGTGAGGCCCCCTCCTCTGAAAAGCAAATTTATTACTCTTTGGGGGGGCCTTGCCGCCCCTCACCCAGGCTTGAGCTCCGAGGGCAAAGTGGGTGTTCAGCGAGCCCTGGGAGCCAGGAATTTGGAGGCCCCCAACACCACGTGCAAGGGTGCCCTGGCCCCTCAGGACAGGGGCAAGTTCCTGCAGGTGGGGGAGGCCCCGCCCTCGGACAGTAGGGTGGGCGGGGCCTCCACGGGGAGGGGAGGAGCCAGGGGATGTCAGTCAGGTACCCCCTCCCCAGGCAGGCCCGGCTGCCCCCTCCCAGTCTTGGACACCAAAGCCTCTGGGGCTGGGCGACGCCCCTGCCGCCCACCCGGTGGGAGGGGATTCTCTCTCATCTGTCTCTGGGGAGCAAGGCAGAGCCGCGTGCCTGGAGGGCAGGGAGCGCCCAGCCTAGGGCAGGTCCCACGTGGGCACAGCCCCGGCCTGCAGGGAAGGAGACCGCAGGGGCCGGCGCTGTGGCACAGCGGATTAAAGCCCGGCCTGCGGTGCCGGCATCCCACATGGGTGCCAGATCGAGTCCCGGCTGCTCCACTTTTGATCCAGCTCTCTGCTGTGGCCTGGGAAAGCAGCAGAAAATCGCCCAAGTGCTTGGGCCCCTGCACCCGTGTGGGAGACCTGGAAGAAGCTCCTGGCTCCTGGCTTCGGATCGGCACAGCTCTGGCCGTTGCAGCCATCTGGGGAGTGAACCAGCGGATGGACGACCTCTCTCTCTCTCTCTCTCTCTCTCTCTCTCTCTCTCTTTCTCTCTCTCTCTGCGGTGGTGCTGGGGCTGAGCCGCCGTTCCCGACGCCAGTGTCCGCTAGCGAAGCGCTCGCCCCAGTCCCGGCTGCTCCACTCCGGATGCAGCTCCCTGCTGCGGCCTGGGAAGGCAGGGGAGATGGCGTCGGTGCTGGGTCCCCGGCACCCGCGTGGGAGACCAGGGTGGAGCGCCTGGCCCCTGGCTCCAGCCTGAGCAGCAGGATGGAAGATTCCCCCCGCCACACACACACACGTCTTTCTCTCCCCACGCGTCTCTCTCTCTCCCCCCCCAGTCTCTCTCTCCCCCCCAGTCTCTCTCTCTCTCCCCCCATCTCTCTCTCCCCCCACGTCTCTCTCTCCCCCCACGTCTCTCTCTCCCCCATCTCTCTCTCCCCCCACGTCTCTTTCTCTCTCCCCCTGCGTCTCTCTCTCTCCCCCATCTCTCTCTCCCCCCACCGCGTCTCTCTCTCTCTCCCCATCTCTCTCTCTCCCCACCGCATCTCTCTCTCTCTCCCCATCTCTCTCTCCCCCCACCGCGTCTCTCTCTCTCTCCCCATCTCTCTCTCTCCCCACCGCATCTCTCTCTCTCTCCCCATCTCTCTCTCCCCCCACCGCGTCTCTCTCTCTCTCCCCATCTCTCTCTCTCCCCACCGCGTCTCTCTCTCTCCCCATCTCTCTCTCCTCCCCGTGTCTCTCTCTCCCCGCGTCTCTCTCTCCCCCCACCGCGTCTCTCTCTCTCTCCCCATCTCTCTCTCTCCCCACCGCGTCTCTCTCTCTCCCCATCTCTCTCTCCTCCCCGTGTCTCTCTCTCCCCGCGTCTCCCTCTCCCCATCTCCCCCCCTTCTCTGTTGCTCTGCCTTTCAAGTCACTCACTCTTTATCCAGAGCGCACCACACCCCTCCTGGCAGCCTTGAAGCCCTGAGCCCCCCACGCACTCTCTGTCAGCAGCGCCCAGGCAGCACCGAGTGAGCGCCTGCTGTGCACCGGGCCTGGGACCCGTCTCTGGGATGCAGGAAGTACCTGCCTGGGGACAGGTGGCTACCAGGGGAGGCTGCCTGGAGGAGGTGACAGAGGGGGGCTGGGGAGGGGACCCGGCTGAGGTCGGCAGGAGCTCAGCCTGGCTGCAGCCGGGGACCCAGTGTGGGTTTGTGAGGAGGGCAAGTGACTGCAGCTGTGAGTGTGTGGGGTGCAGGGGTGTGGAGTGCAGGTGTGTGCTGTGCAGGGGTGTGGCTGAGTGTGAGAGAGACGGCTGGGCTGTGAGTGAGAGCACAGGGTGTGTGTGGGTGTGGGGAGGGTTGGGTGCAGGTGTGGGGTGAGGAGGGCTAAGTGCAGGTGTGGGGTGGGGAGGGCTGGGAGCAGGGGTGGGGAGGACTGGGTGCAGGAGTGGGGTGGGCTGGGTGTAAGTGTGGGTGTGGGGAGGGTTGGGTGCAGGTCTGGGTGGGGGAGGGCTGGGTGCAGGGGTGGGGTGGGGAGGGCTGGGTGCAGGTCTGGGTGGGGGAGGGTTGGGTGCAGGTGTGCGTGGGGGAGGGCTGGGTGCAGGGGTGGGGGGAGGGCTGGGTGCAGGTGTAGGGTGGGGCTGGGTGCAGGTGTGGGGTGGAGATGGCTGGGTGCAGGGGTGGGGTGGGGAGGGCTGGGTGCAGGTCTGGGTGGGGGAGGGTTGGGTGCAGGTGTGCGTGGGGGAGGGCTGGGTGCAGGGGTGGGGGGAGGGCTGGGTGCAGATGTAGGGTGGGGCTGGGTGCAGGGGTGCAGAGGGCTGGGTGCAGCTCCTCTTTCTCCTGGAGCCAGTGTCCCCGACAGCCCCATCGGCCCCGGCGCGTGGAGGAGGCCGGGCGAGGCCGTGAGCGAGCCGACTGCTTCCAGGGCCGGGCGCTGACCCCGCCCAGCCTGGTCCCCGAGGGCACCGTGGGAGGGAGAGCGCGGCTGCTTCCTGGGGCCGCGGCACAGGAGGGCAGAGGCCCCGCCTCGCGCTGCCCGGCAGGACCGGGCTGGCTTCCGAGTGCCCACAGGGACTGGACGGGGTTGGCCTCTCCCCGGGGTGTCCCCGGCCCCCGCAAGACCCTCTGTGGGCCGACTCTGAGACCCTGACCCAGGCCTGGGGGTGGAGGCGGCCCCTCCTCCCCGCCCCTGGGGTCTGCCAGCGCCCCCTCCCCGAATGCTCCAGACCTGACGCCAGTGGGGGGTGGGGGGAGCCCGGGTGTCGTGTTCGACAGCCTGTAACCTGGGACGCCGGTTCCACGGGCGATGTCAGAGATGTCAGAGCTTCCGGGCGTCTCCTCTGGTTTGCAGGAGCTTAGATACCAGGTTATTTTTTCCTGGTCATCGTTGCACGTTCCTGTCCTGATAATATGTTTATTTTTAACTTGCATTATGTTGATATAAAATATTTTAATAGATGTGTGTAACGCAGGGGCGAGGCGGGCAGGGGCTCCGTGAGCAGGAAGCAGCCCCGTGGGTCTCAGTCAGTCTCGGCCACAGGTCGCCGGCTTTGCTTACACACCGCTGGAGACGGGCATCTCACTCCCACGGGGGCGGCCACGGCAGCACCGGCGCCGCAGAGCGGGGCTCAGCCGAGCGTGCATGCGTTGAGCACCTGGGCTGCTGGACAGACCACACGGCACGCACGCTGTCCGCCAGCCCTGGGAGGCCCGCGGGAGCCTGGACAGCGCAGGGTGCTGGGCCTGCCGGCTCCCGTGGCCTCTGCTCCCCCCATGGCCCGGCCAGCAGCGGCGGCAGCAGCAGAGCTCCTGAGGCCGGAGCCCCACCAGCTTTGCACGCAGCCCGGAGCCTGCCCAGAGGGGTCCAGCACACCCTGGGGTCAGCAAAGGGGAGGGGGGAGGGAGGGCGCAAAGCCCGCGGTGCCGCTCAGCCCAGCTGTGGAGGCTCAGGGGAGCCGCGAGCCCGGGTCAGCATCGCCAGGTGTCCGCCCATCACCCCGGTCGTGGCCCAGACCCCCGAGGGCCACCTCTCCCAAGGTCAGGCCCGAATCCTCTCCGCCGCCCCAGGCTCAGGGGCAGCGCGGGCATCCGGACAGGCGGCGCCTGCTCGCCGACCACCAGGCAGTGCGGCCTTCGGGGCCAAGGCTGTGGGTTCTGGCAGCTCACCGCGGGGAGGTGGCCCCCAGCTCTCCTTGGTTGCTGCCAGTGGTGGGGAGCTCACCCCCTACAAACTGGCTGCCGGGGCCAGCATGGCGGCGGAGCAGGGCAAGCTGCTGTGCGTGACTCCGGCCTCCCGTACGGGCACGAGACTCGGGGCCCCTGCTCACCCCCACTCCGCCCCACCCAGGGAGCAGGCAGCCCAGGAAGCGTGTGGCCCAGGCCGGCCTGGCTCCCTGCCTCCCCAGGGCCACCCTCCTGCAAGGAAGCAGAGGGGCGGGGGCCTTGCCTCGTGTCCAGAGGGACCGTCACCCTCCAGCCAGAGCCCACCCGGCGAGCACCGGGTCTGCACCATCCAGAGCCAGACCCGGGCTCCGGGGCCCAGCTCCCCCTGGGGCATGCGCCCCTCCCTGCGAGCTGCGCATGGCCTCAGGGATCCCCCGTACCCCAAACTCCCTCTGGACCCCACAGGGGCAGGCTGCTGCAAACCCCCCAGGGCCCTCCCCACGCCCCTTCCTCCCTGGCACACAGCCTCGCCGGGCATCGTAAAGGGAGCAGGACCCAGGGGGCGGCGGAATGGGGGTGCAGAGCCGAGGCCACGCCCTGGCTCACCGTGCACTCCCCGAGGACTTGACACACACCTGGGAGCGGGGCACCAGAACTGAGGCCAGCGCGGTGGAGGGGAGGGCCCCTCTGCAAGGCAGCAGGGCCTTGGCTGGGCGAGCACAAAGCTTGGGGGGCTTCAGGGAGGGCTGCCTGGAAGAAGTGGCAACCAGGGTGGAACTCCAAGGATGGGAGGAGCTAAGCGGGTGCAGAGGCCAGTACACAGGAGCACGAGGGTCCCTCCAGGGAGTGGGGGGGGCTGAACTGTCTCCAAGATGGAGGTGGGGTCTCTCCATCCAGGCCTGGGGCTGCGCACCCAGCTGTCAGCTGAGAGAGAGAGAGAGAGAGAGAGAGAGAGAGAGATTGAATGATGGGGCCGGGGGCTGGGAGTCACCAGGAGGGAGGAAGTCCTGTGTTGGGGAGGGGGACCCACACACCCCCCGCTGAGGAAGCCGGCGCCAGGCGTCCAGAGACCGTGGTGTTGCAGGCTCGCCCGAGGACCCAGCCTTGGGCAGACGTCCTGGGGGCCTGCGCCCAGCGGGGGTGGGGGTGGCCCAGAGCTGCCTCCTGCACCCGGGCTGGGACTGAGGGCAGGCGGCCCCTGCCACCGCTGTCCCTGTCCCGCTGGCCGACGGCGGTCCACACAGGGCTCAGGAAACGCTCGCTGGCGGATCCAGCACCCTGGGACCCCTTTGCCACCACCGGCCCTGGACAGAGGGACAGAGGACCAGCTCCGCCTCGCAGGAACGGGCCGGGGCGGTCGCCTGCCCTGAAGACGGGCACGGGACCTGGGGGCAGGAGAGGCCGGGGGCACTGGAGTCAGCGCTGACCATCCCCAGAGGAGGGGACAGCAACCATGGGCGCAGGTACCAGGGCCTTGAGGGCACCCGCGAGGGCCGCCAGGGATGGACGGCCTTGGGGTCAGCCCGGCCCCGCGAGGGCCCCGGAGGCACCGGACCCTGGTTCTCGGCACGGCTCAGGCTCAGGTGGATTCGGTTTCCACCCCAAATTCGGCACTGACCAAGCGGCACTGGCCTGAGCAGGTCTCCGAGCCCACGCCGGTCCTCCAGCGAGACAGACGGGCCCAAGCCCTGGAGAGCTGGTGCGTGCCCGCACCACGGGTTCTCTGCCCCGCCCCCCCGCGCAGCTCCACCCCTTTGCTTAGGGCCCCCCACCCCACCCTGGCTGGAACAGCCTTGTCCCCTGCCCCGTTCACCCCCCAAAATCCTGGCCTGGTTAAGACCCCGCTGGGGACGCCACTGTCCCAAAGTGCAGTGCTGCGCTGAGTCCGGCTGCACTCCTGGCCCAGAGCCCCGCTGGTTGCACCGGGAGGAGCAGTGACGGCTCGAGCCGTGGCTCCCAGCCACCACGTGGCAGGTCTGCATTGCGGCCCCAGCTCCCGGCTTTGGCCTGGCCCAGCCCTGGCTCGTGCGGGCATCTGGGGAGAGAGCCGGCAGAGGAGCGCTCGCTCTGTGTCTCTCTGTCTGCCTTTATAGAAATAAAGGTTAGAGAATCCCATCCCTCCTTCACGGCCAAGGCCAGGGCCTCCTGCCCCCACCCTGTGGTGCCACGAGTGCCAGCGCCAGGCACGCGTCCAGGCCCTGCCCCTGGCCAGCCCGGGGCCTCGTCCTTGGTCGCTGGCTGCTCTGTGGCACCCAGCGCAGCTCCAGGGAGGGAGCACGGCCCACTCCGGCCCCGGCTCTGGCCGGCCGTGGCTGCCTGGAGTCAGGTGTTGAGGCGGAGCCTGAGGTACCTTCAGGCCCAGCAGGGAGACGCCGGGATGGGCAGGTTCTACGGGCAAGGCCACGGCCTCTCACCATGTGGGGAGCTTAAAAAGCACCCCTATGGCGCCGGTTCAAGACCCGGCCGCTCCACTTCCCAGCCAGCTCCCTGCTGGTGCACCTGGGAGAGCAGTGGAAGACGCCCAAGTGCCTGGAACCCTGCACCCGCGTGGGAGACCCAGAGGAGGCTCCTGGCTCCCGGCTTCAGCCTGGCCCAGACCCAGCCTTTATGGCCGTGTGGGGAGTGAACGAGCGGATGGACGATTCTCTCTGTCTCTGTCTCTCTGTCTCTGTCTCTCTGTCTGTCTCTGTCTCTCTGTCGCTCTCTCTTTCTGTCTCTCTCTCTTTCTCTGTCTCTCTGTCTCTCTGTCTCTGTCTCTCTGTCTCTCTCTCTCTCTCTCTCTCTCCCTGTCAAATAAAAAGAAGTTGGTGACAGAGGGCGGAGAGCGGCCGTGGCCGAGGGCAGCAGCAGGAATCGGGAGGCCTGAGCCGGTTTTCTGTCCATGGCCTTGGCAGCTGGGACGCCGCTTCCGGCCCAGGGTTTCCGGGGCTCAGGGGTCCAAGCGTGGCCCGGCCAGGGCCTCCGCTCAGTGTCACGGGGCTGACGTCACAGCGTCCCCGGGCTGCGTTCCCGTAGGGGAGGGGCCGGCGCATCGGTCCGTCCCCAGCACCTGCAGGACTGTGGGGGGTCCGCTGTGGGGGCGGGGGAATCGTCCTCTGGGTTCTGCAGACGGGCTCACCTGATCAGGCCAGGCCCCCCGCGGACCCCTCCCGGCTGAGCCGCGCATGGGCGCCAACGGCAGGTGTGGGTCCCCGGGCAGCAGCCTCAAGTCCACCCACTCGCCCTAGCCGCTCACTTGTCGACTGCACGTCCTGCGCCGGTGTGACCTGGTTAGCACGTTTCACTCAAGGCTTCCAGCAGACGTCTGCCCCGGGGGCCCTGCCGGGGTGCCCCCGGAGCCTCATGTCTCCGGTTCCCCGTCTGCTGTCGGTCACCCCAGTGGTCCTCCACTCCCCCTCGCTGCCCCGGGGCCCTTGCGCGGGCTGCCACGCCGCCCCTCCCCCTTGTCTTCCAGCCTGGCCCCCGGAGCCGTCTGCACCTCACGTTGGTAGGCAGCGGCTAGCTCGGCTCGGACCTCTCCCCTCCAGCTTCTCCCCAGCTGGACCGAGGGGGTCTGGGGCCTCCGGGACTTTCTTGCTTGTTCACCACTTGCCTGCGCCGTGACGGAGTCCCGCCCGTGGGAGGACCACAGGCAGCTCTGGTGAGGGGGTCTTGCGGACACGAAGGGGGTCCCAAGCACAGGTCATGGAAGCCCCTGGAAGCCAGGCCCAAAGGAGCAGAGGGGCCTGCCACAGACGGGAGGAGCGAGCGTGGAGAACGGTGGCCTTGGCCACACGGCTCAGCCACACGGCTCAGCACACGGCTCAGCACACGGCTCAGCACACGGCTCGGCCACACGGCTCAGCACACGGCTCGGCCACACGGCTCGGCCAGCCACCTGGAAAGTGGAAGCGGCTCTCTCCCCTGCGGGACCTCCGACCGGGAAGCAGGCGCGGCCGATGCCCTGGCTCCGGCAGAGACCCTGGGAGAGGGCCTGGCGCCGCAGGCCTCACTTCGAGCCCCCGGTTGGTGGGAGGCGGCCGCACAGCGACAGCAGAACTGCTCCCCCCACGTCCCCTCCCCCGCACTCCACGCCTGCCCGCCACGCTGCCCCCGCCTGAGCTCCAGGACGCGAGCCCGGGCTGCCCACATGCGGCCGGCCGCAAGTACAGAGGCTCCCGACGGCTGACGGAGCGGCCGACACCGCCCGCGTCCTGCAGTGACCGCCTGGGTGGCCTTGCCGCTGTCGCATCCTGGGCCCCCCAGTGTGTCCAGGACACCCCTGCACCACACACATGCACAGGCGTGCACGCATGCAAATAAACACGTTCATACGTGCACACACACGTGCATCTACACATACGTGCAGACATGCGCACACACACGCAAGCACACACGTCCCACTTCACTCAGAGGGAGCCGCCTGGGTCGCCCGGCCTGGGAGCCCCGCCTGCTGGCCGCTAGCCCCAGCCCCAGTCCCCAGCGCGCTCCCAGGGGCTCTCCCAGAGTGCACACCCCAGCCCAGCCCGCCCTCCTGCCCGTCCACACAACAGAAAAGCTAGCGTAGAAATAAACCCGCTTATTGGAGGAACCGCACCTTGAAGCAAGACCCTGTCCGAGGGGACATCGCAGCTCCTGGCCGGAGCCCGGCTCCCAGGCCACACGGGCACAGGAGCCCGCCCAGGCTGCACACCGGTCAGGGCCCCACCAGGCCCCCGGCCCGCAGCTCTGAAGTCAGCCTGCAGGACCTGTGCCCCGGGGGCCTGGGGAGCTGAACTGAGCCCGGCCCGGGGCCACCTGCTGTCCTTTCCACCTGGTCAACCAACAGCCCTGAACTTGACCTCTGTCCTGGGGCTGCCTGGCGGACAGCGGGGGATGGGGGGTCAGGTACAGGCCGGCTGAGCTCTCTGGCCTCTGCCCGTCCCCATGGCTGAACCCCAGGACAGGACGCCCCAAAACTCCCCAGGAGATGTCGCTTGGCACGTGCTCACGTGGAGGGGTGACGTCAGCGCTAAGCCACGCCCCTTCTGATGGCCGCCTCCCCTCCCCTGGACCCCCACGCACTGCCCCCGGCCTCCGCTGCACCCCAACATCTGCCCCAGCAGGACTTTTGAGGTGGGTCTGTGGAAAAGGGAGGGACGGGGGCGGGACGGGGCAGGGGTGGTGCCAAGGCCACCTTCCGGGGCCTGCTGCCCGGGGTTCAGGCCCGGCCGCTGGTCCTCCCCGGCCTGGGAGCCGCCCCCGACTTCGCAGGACGCACATGGCCCTGGGGCCCGCTGAGGAGACACCCAGGCCTGGCGAGTGTCCCCAGGTGGCCCAGCCCAGGCCCCCAGGGTCCCCCCACCCAGATGAGAACTGAGCGTCCCTTCGGGGAAGAGGCCTTAACAGCCCCACCACGCCCACTGGGTCCCCCCCGGACTTTCTCCCAGGGCCTGGGGGAGCCCAGGGCAGGCACAGGGGAGCTGCGGGCTGATCACCATCGGAGAACAGTCAAGAAGCAAAGCGGGCGGCCAGGGAACCCCCGGCCGAGCTGGGTCCGCAGCCTCAACCCTCGGCCCTGGGCCTCCCAGCAGAGAGCTTAATACTTAACCTCCCACCCGCGAGTGACAGGACGAGGAGGCGGGGCCTCCCCCGAGCCCGCCCACACCCGGCTCAGCCCTGACTCTGGCGCACCCAGATCTGCCAGCCCTGGGGTGGGAGTCGGGGGGCACGGCAGGGTCCGGGAGCAGCTCCCTCCCCTGCCCATCACCCCTGCTCCAAAGGCGACGGCTTCCCCTTCCCCCCTCGCCCCCACAAACAGCACTTGGGGCCAGTGGATAGGAGTGCGCTCGCTCCCTGCCCCCCCAAATAAATAAGAAAAGACCCCCGACAGCCCAAGGGGGCAGAAGGGGGCAGGGCCGGAGGCAGGACCCAGGCTGGCCAGAGGGGAAGGGTTTGGGGTGGAGGGCACAGCGAGGGGGAGGGGCTCGGGACCCAAAAGCAGCAGCAGCCGGGATGTGGTTCTGGGGTGTGGTGGGGGGCGGCAGTCAGGACGGGAGTCTGCAAAGGAGGGTGGGGACCAGGCCGAGGGGCCCGAGGCCGCCCCAGTGACCCAGCGCCCCCCCACCTCCCCAGCCCGAGCCCCAGCCACCCAGCCCAGGTGCACCTGCCAGCTCACGGCCCCTGGAACTCTCTCTGCCTCCCAGGCTCCGCTTACCCCCTCTCGGCTTCAGCTCACCTGTGGCCCTCTGTGTGTGCCTGCAGCTCCCGAGCCGCCCCTGCCCCTGCCCCGGGCACTCCCCTGCCCCTGCCCCTGCCCCTGCCCCCGGCACTCCCCTGCCGCCGCCGCCGGGGGCTCCGGGAACCAGGGCTGCCCGTGCACAGACGCACAGAGCAAGGTCAGCAATGAACGCTCGTTTGTTTTAGGATTTATTTTATTTATTTGAAAGGCAGAGTTGCAGACAGGCAGCGAGAGAGAGAGAGAGAGAGAGAGAGGGAGGGAGAGAGATCGTCCATCTGCTGGTTCGCTCCCCAAATGTCGGGCTCAGCCCTGGGGAGGGAAACCCAGCGCGCGCGCCCTCGGCCACCGGCCATGCAGAATCTCAGCGAACTGTGGTTCGGCCCGGCCCGGCCCCCGAAACGCCGCCCTCACTCGGCCTCCCCCGCAGCCCACGCTCTCTCCCCAGACAGAGGGTGGCAGCATCAGGGTGGGCACCTCCAGGAGGCATGATGCGGTGTGACGGGGCGTGACAGGGCGTGATGGGGCGTGACAGGGTGTGTGCAGGGCTCTCGCAGTGGGAAGGCTGTGAACATGCTGTCACTGTCCGTGCCCGCACGGTGCTCCCGAGACAGGCGGCAGGGGACAGGGACGGGGACGTCCAGGTGGGGGCCGGGCCGGGCCTCTGGTAGCCTCGCTGCACAGACGTGGGGCCTGGGGTGCCGCACCCCACCGCCTCCTGAACTGTCCCTCAGGGAGGGGTCAGGGACCCCGCCTCCAGCCCGAGCCTGGCCCCTGGCCCCAGCTCCCTGCTCTGCCGGGGGGAGGGGACTGCATGACCAGCGTGGGGGTCAGTCCTGTCCCCAGGGGCAGAGGCCAGGAGGGAAGCAGGGGGCGGGCGCCCGGGTCCTGGCATTTGTCTGTGTTTGGTGGGAGCCGGCACCTCCCTCCGGTGTCCGGTCTGCGACCCTCGGGCACAGCAGGGGTGGGGGTGAGCCTGCAGGTGCAGGACGCCCCCAGGGCTGTGCCCAGCCCTGCCCCACCCCCACCAGGCAGCGCCTCTTGCTACCCCCCATCTTTCTAAAGAGCTTGGATGCCAGAGCAGGACGGTGCAAATCAAAACCCCACTCTCCCCGCGGCAGCCCTGCCCCTGAGCCA
Source organism: Oryctolagus cuniculus (assembly GCF_051225735.1). Lineage (NCBI taxonomy): Eukaryota > Metazoa > Chordata > Mammalia > Lagomorpha > Leporidae > Oryctolagus > Oryctolagus cuniculus. Next base: position 236,203,594 of record NC_142867.1, on the reverse strand, counting down.
GGCGTGTCCATCGGTCAGGGCGGAGGCCGCGACCCCTGGACCTCTGCAGTGAGTCACGAGGCCCGGGCAGGCGGGAGGCGGGCAGCGGGCACCCCAGGTGCCAGTGAGGCGCCCACTGCCAGGTCCGCTCGGGCGCTTCTCTCTGCGTCCACCCACGGGCTTCCCGGAGCCGAGGCCCAGGGCTGCCCGCGGCACCCTGGTGGTCTGGCCTCTGCCCCTGGGGAGAGCAGATCAAAGTCCCTACAGTAAACAGGGGGGGAGGCGCTGGGGGGAGCCCGCACCTGCTGGCCCATCAGCCGCCTTCATCTCCTGGCCCCCACCCCCGGCCTGGCCTCGGTCTGTTTGCCCACGTCGGCCAGGGCAGGCGGACAGACGGGCAAACGGCTCAGCGGGCGGCCAGCCAGGGGCAGCGGGGGGTGGGGGCAGAGGCAAATGTAGGGGCCCAGGAGTCGGGGCGTCAGCAGCCAGGGCCCAGGGGAGCCCCCAAGGCTGTGGGTGTCAGGACTGCGGTCCCAGCCCCTGGCACACAGGTGGGAACCCCGGGACCCCACCCAGCGCAGGGGGCGGAATCACCTGCCCCGTCAGAACCAGGGCCAGGAGGGACCCCCAGGGCAGAGAACTGGGGACCTGGGGGCGGAGCTCACCCACTGCCAGGGCGGGGGTGGGGAGGGGACACAGCCAGGCCCAGCGGGCACGTCCAGCCAGGATCCGCTGGTCAGCAGCAGAGCGAGGCCCCGGGGAGCCTGCGCGGTGCGAGTGTGTGGCCAGGGGCGCCCCGCCCCCGACACCTGCTGCCCACGCACTGGACACAGCCATCCCCACCTGGAGGCCCAGCCCCGCCCAGGAGCGCCCCACGGGGCTGTGGTTTGTCCCCAGTCCCCTCACCAGGGACAAGGAAGCAGCCGGCGTCTTCGGTTCCATGGTCTCGCCCACTGGTGCTCCTCCGGCCGCTGGGCCGGTCTGAGCGCCCCCTGGTGAGCATGGTGGCCGGGCCCTGCCCCCCCCCCCGAGCGGGAACACACACTCCTCATGGCTCTTGGGGGTCTCCATGGCTAACGCCACCCCTAAGGGCCTCGGCTCTGTCCCTTCCTCCCCAGGGACACAGAGGCTTCCTCTTCTACACAGAGGCTTCCACTGAGTTCTGGAAAATTCGCCCTCTCCAGGGTCTCGGACACTTTCCCTGTGGGCAAAAACCCACTGCGCTTGCCCTCCTTGCCCTGGCTGCTAGGGAGCTCAGACACATCGGCTCTGGGCAGCAACAAGCACCAGGCCCTCTGCTCTGCAGGATTCTCTGGTTTTGTTTAAGATTTCATTTATTTAGTTGAAAGTCAGAGCTACAGAGAGAGAGAGAGAGAGAGGTCCTCCATCCGCTGGTTCACTCCCCAGATGGCTGCAACGGCCAGAGCTGTGCCGATCCGAAGCCAGGAGCAGGAGCGTCCTCTGGGTCTCCCACACGGGTGCAGGGGCCCAAGGACCTGGGCCACCCTGCACTGCTTTCCCGGGCCACAGCAGAGAGCTGGACTGGAAGAGGAGCAGCTGGGGCTCGAACAGCCGCCCACGGGGGATGCCGGTCCACAGGTGGAGGTGCAGCCCACGCCGCCGCGGCACCGGCCCTGGAGGGTTCGGACTCCTCTGGCCCACTCCCCAGCCCGTCCGTCGCTCCTTTGCCCCATGAACACCCTGCCTTGGCGGTGCCCCTTCCAGACCCTCGTATGCACCTGTCGTGGGGTTACTGATTGCTCCCCACAGGGAGCCAGGGTGAGAGGGAGCCCGGGCGTGGTATACGACGTCGGCACCCGTCCTCATCTGGGCCCCGTCCCTGTAGACACTGACCGAGAGCAGCCCGGGGCCCAGGCTCCCAGCTCTGCGTGTCTGGTGGGAGCGGCGTGGCCGTTCCCTGTATGACGCCCACCCCCCAGGCTCCCAGCGGCAGGGCCTGCACACCCACAGGCTCACCCCAACCCCAGGAGCACGCAGGCCCCAGGGCAGCGTCCCAAGCCCTCCTGGCCCCCCCCCACCGGCACAAGCTGCCGAGCTCAGGGCTCCCGTGCCCACGGTGGGGACACGGTCTCAGGACAGCTCCACCCAAGACGGAGGCCCGGGGGCTGGGGTGGGCTCTGCCCCGCCCTGCCCTGCCCCGCCCCGACCCGCACGGCTTCATGGAGCCAGCTTGTGGGTCCTTGGCAACCGCCCATCTCCCAGGCAACGCGGAGGAAGCCACGGGTGCCGATGTTCCCTGCTGGTGGCGATGTCAGCCTTAAGAGCCGACTCCCAGCCGGAGCCCCAGGGTGAGCGCCGGGTCTGCTCGCGTTTCCCGTCTCCTGGCTTCCTTTGTCCTGATCATCCTGTCCGTCACTGCCGTCTTCTGTCACCACGCTTTCTCCTTCTCTGGCCCCTGGAGGGATTTTTGTGTGAAATCTACTTTGTTTGATGTTGGAGTGGCCGCCCCCTCCCCCAACCTCCCTACCCCTTTGAGCAGTGGTTGCCTAGAATTTCTTTTTTCTATTTTTTTTTAAAAAATTTATTTATTTGAAAGTCAGAGTTACACAGAGAGAGAAGGAGAGGCAGAGAGAGAGCGAGAGAGAGAGAGGTCTCCCATCCACTGGTTCACTCCCAAGATGGCTGCAATGGCTGGAGCTGTGCCCATTTGAAGCCAGGAGCTTCTTTCAGTTCTCCCACATGGGTAGAGGGGCCCAAGGGCTTGGACCATCTTCTACTGCCTTCCCAGGCCACAGCAGAGAGCTGGATTGGAAGTGGAGCAGCTGGGACTTGACCCAGTGTCCATATGGGATGCCAGCACCGCAGGCCAAGGCTTTATCCACTACCCCATAGCGCCAGACCCTGGAATATCTTTTTCTATTCTTTTATTTTCAACCTATCTGCGTCCATGGCTCTCAAGTGAGGCCTGGGGCTGGCCTTGTGGTGCAGTGGTTAAGCCACACCTGCAACCCAGCGTCCCCTATCAGAGCACCAGTTCAAGTCCCGGCTGCTCCACTTCTGATCCGGCTCCCTGCTGATGCACCTGGGAAAGCATCGGAAGACGCCCAAGTGCCTGGGCCCCTGCACCCATGTGGGAGACCCAGATGGAGCTCCTGGCTCCTGGCTTCAGCCTGGCCCAGCCCCATCTGGAGAGTGAACCATCGGAGGGAAGGAAGATATTCTCTCTCTCTCTCTCTCTCTCTCTCTCCCTAACTCTGATTTTCAAATAAGATAAATCAATCCTGTTGTCTCCAAACTCCCCACGCTGGTGCCACTGTCATCCGAGCCACAGCTCTGAACCCTGTGTGTCCGTCAGCTGGGTTCACAGTTGCCCTTCAAACAGACGCTGAGAAAGTGAGTGCAAAGGAAGCGCGCACCTGTGCTGTCAGCGGCACCGCACAGCCGCCCTCCCCGCTGCGGGCATCACCAGAGCCAGGCCACGGGTGCTCGGGCAGGTCTGGTGGCCATGAGGGGTCTCACATCGTGTGGCCGCCTTGAAGTCTTCAGTTTGGAGGGACATTTTTGCTGGGTATAAAAGTCTTGGTTTTTCTTTCCCGGCTTTGAATGCTTGTTTGCTACCCTGTTGCCATCCGGTTCCCATGGTTACCACATTTGCTACCCTGTTGCCATCCGGTTCCCATGGTTACCACATTTGCTACCCTGTTGCTGTCTGGTCCCCATGGTTACCACATTTGCTACCCTGTTGCTGTCTGGTCCCCATGGTTACCACATTTGCTACCCTGTTGCTGTCTGGTCCCCATGGTTACCACATTTGCTACCCTGCTGCTGTCTGGTTCCCATGGTTACCGATGCACTCAGAGGACACCTGATGTGTTGCTTCTCTCCTGCTGCTTTTAAGACTCTCTGTCTGCAGCCTTTTAAACTTTATTTGAAGGGGGAGACAGAGAGACCTCCCATCCAGTGGTTCAGTCCCCAAATGCCCCTAACGGGAGGTGGGAACTAAACCTGCGCCCCCAGGTGGGGAGCAGGCACCAAGCTTCCCCAGCCATCACTGCTGCCTCCCAGGAGGGCAGCACCAGCAGGAAGCTGGAGCCAGGCCCAGGCTGACCCAGCACTCAGGAGGCGGCTTGACCACTGCCCAACGCCCACCCTCACGCACCTGCGGGTGGTTCCCTCTTTCCCGGAAGCTCATGTCTTCAGCACTGGATGGTTCAGCACAACACGTCTGGGTGTGGCTCTCTTGGAGTTTGCCCTGCTTTGCATTTGTGGAATTTCATGGAGGTTGAAATTCAGATTTTTCATCAAATCTGGGAAGAACCAGCCCAAATCTGAGCTCCAAGGAAAGTGAACACACACGGCTTTTTGTCCATTTTCCCCATTGGTTTGTGAAGAAGCAGAGTTCAGAATCCTCCACTGTTTCTGCTAATTCACCCCATGACAGCAGCAACGGCCGTCCAACTCCCAGCCCTCACCCGCGCTGCTTCCCCAAGGCCCATGCACCTGGAGGCCCGGCCCCAGCCAGGACAGTCTCCCCACCAACGTCCCAACACCGACGGAACAGACAGACCCTGAAATAAAGGCACAGGCTTTTTATTAATATTTTATTTATTTATTTGAGTGACAGAGTGAGAAACAGAGATCTTCCATCCGCTGGTTCACTCCCCAGATGGCCACAACAGCCGGAGCTGCACCGATCGGAAGCCAGGAGCCAGGAGCTTCTTCCAGGTCTCCCACATGGGTGCAGGGGCCCAAGGACCTGGGCCATCGTCCTCTGCTTTCCCAGGCCACAGCAGAGAGCTGGTCAGCAGAGGAGCAGCCGGGGCTCGAACCGGCACCTGCAGGTGGAGGCCTGCAGGTGGAGGCTTAGCCTGAGGCATAACCTCCTGCGCCAGCCCCTGACCCTGACAGAGCGGTCTGAACGGTCCCTGTCGCACGCCAGGCTGTCACCGCCTCACCTGTCGCTGGCTGCCCAGCTTCGACATCCACTGCAGGAATTGCTCCCAGGACCACCTCCGGCACCAGCCGCCTCCCGCTGGTCTCCCGGGGAGCTGACTTGGCGCTCCTGCAAGGCGAGGGAGCAGTAGCAGCAGGAAGGCTCTCGGCCTCGCGGGAAGCCCTGGGCTGGGGTAGCCCTCGGCGTCCCCTCACTGGGCAGAGGCCGCGGTGAACCCGGGGCCAGAGCTCAGGCGAGGGGCGGCACGGCCACCAAGGCAGCCGGACAAGGGTGCGGCTTCCGGGGTCTGTTTAAATTACTCATTATTTATTTGAAAGGCAGGGTTACAGGGGAGACGGAGAGGTCTTCCATCCGCTGGTTCACTCCCCAGATGGCCGCGACGGTTGGGCTGGGCCAGTCCGAGCCGGGAGCCGGAAGTCCACGCCGACAGATTCTGAAATCCTTTCAGTTCCTATTTCTCCTCCGATCACCCAAGAAGTGCGCCGCCTGCCTGTGGGCGCTGGGTATTTCCCGTCACCGCGTGCGAGTTTCCAGCAGTGAGGATCCAGGCTGAGCGAGTCCAGCCCGAGACGCTCGCTCCCCGCCCAGGGCCAGCTTTGGGCAGTTCCGCGTGCGCGGAGGATCCCGAGCGCCTGTTGCTGGGTCCTGGGTGCCCTGTTTTCACCTGGGTCCGGTGTGTTGAGCACATCAGGGCCCCCCCATCTGCAGGGACCTCCCTGTGGCTCTGGGACAGCGCAGTGGCGTCCCCGATCTGTCTTCCCCCGCATTTCAGCCGATTTCTGCTCCGTGGGTCTGCAGGCCGTGGAGCTGGGTGAGTCCTCGGCCGTCTCCGTGCCCACGCTGTCTCCCGGCTTCGTGCTCCAGCTGCTGACCTGGGCGCAGCGGACGGTCCCAGTCCGTGCTCGGCGGCCACGTTTGGTCTGCCCCTCCCCCATCCCCGTGCGCGCCTGGGCTGCACCTGCCGTGTGCCATGCTTTCTTCCTATCGTCTGTGCGGTGTCGCCTGCACCTCCATGTATCCCCCGTGAGCCCGTTAGCTCAGCGTTCTCTCAGCGTTTGGAGATCCTTCACTTATTAGCATTTTATAGAAATTAAGATGGGGCCGGCGCCATGGCATAGCGGGTAAAGCCACTGGCTGCAGTGCCGGCATCCCAGGTGGGCTCTGGTTCGAGTCCCGGCTGCTCCACTTCCGATCCAGCTCCCTGCTGTGGCCTGGGAAAGCAGAGGACGATGGCCCAGGTCCTTGGGTCCCTGCACCCACGTGGGAGACCTGGAAGAAGCTCCTGGCTCCTGACTTCAGATCAGCACAGCCCTGGCTGCCGCAGCCATGAGGGGAGTGGACCAGTGGGTGGAGGACCTCTGTCTCTCTCTCCCCCTCTCCCTGTGACTCTGTCAAATGAATAAATGTTAAACTTAATAATAAAGCCCCTTTGCACCCTGCCTCCCGAGCCCTGTGAGACCTGTGTCCCGGGTGCTCCCCGTGCCCCGGCAGATGCACACCCGCGGCTCCGCGCAGGTCAGGGGTTTGCCCCAGGTTGCACCGTGGATCCCGCCGGGTCCTCCCGGAGCCGACGAAAGACGCCTGTGCGTCCCCACCCGGGTCCAGAGAGAAAACAGAGGACCGGCTCCCAGGACGCTGTGACGGTGCCGACACCCACGCTGGCAGCCGGGGCCGGGAGCACCCACGGGCGGGGCCGGGAGCACCCACGGGCAGGGCCAAGCCGGGCCCCACGGCAGGGAGGACGTGTGTGCCGCTCAGACCCTGAGCTTGCCCGGAGATGCCCCCGACACACCCAGCGTGCGCACGCCCACGCGTCGGCTCCTCTGGCCCATTCCGGGCGGCACGGGGTGAGGGTCGTGCGGTGCCTGCAGGACGGGGCTAGGACCCAACGCCCGTGGCTTCTGTGGCCCACCCTGCATCCCAGTCCTGCCGCCGCCCGGGGTTCCAGCTGTTGGCCCGTCCAATGTCTCACATCCTCAGCTCTCTCGTTCCCGCTACCGCGAGCCCGCTGTGCATCCCAGGGGCCGGGACGGTGCACAGACCGTGCCCCGTTCTCCTGGCTTCCCCACCCTCGGGAACAGTCAGCCCATTACCCCAGAGGGGGAAACTGAGGCTAGGAGGTAACGCCGCCAGGAAGTCCTCCAGGATTGTCGGCCAGAGCTAGGTGCTGGTCACTCAGGCACCTCACCTTGACCTGCTGCGTCCTCGGCCATGGCCCTGAGCCCGAGCCCAGCTCACAGAGGCCCTGAGTCGTGGCCCTGGAAGCACTGAATGGCCCAGACCAGGCCCCCCCGGGGGGGAGGGGCCCCTGGGGCTGGGGGTGCTCGAGCCCCGAGCAAGGTTGTCCATCCACACTCCAGGTCCCACCCCACGCTCCCGGACAGCCCCAGCGGGGAGAGCGGAGCTGGTGGCCAGAGCTTCTCCACGGCCTGCAGCCCACGCCCTCGCTGAGCCCAGGGTCCTCCTCCCTGGGTGCCCCCCTCAGTGGCACAGACCTTGCCTGGGAGGCCCCCAGACACGCCCTGCCCCCTCACTGCCCCCTACTGGGCCACCCTCAGGCCACTGCTGCTGCTGGCCCTGCGCAGGGTGCTGGACACGGCACTGGTGGCCCGCAGGGTCTCGGTGGTGCCCGCGGGCCCGAGTGGGGGAGGCTGCAGCTCCCCCTCCCCAGAACTCCCCTCAGCAGGGTCCCGCAGAGCCCAGTGAAAGGCCCCGCCTAGGCCCCGCCCCCTCGGAGCATCATTTCCTGGACTGGACTTTTTCGGGGAGACAACGCCGAGCCCACGTGCACACCCGGGGCCTTGGTTTCCCCATTTGGATCTCGCAGCTCCCTGTGCCTTCTGCTGGGCCTCCCGGACCCCACCGGAGGGGCGGGCCCCGCGCAGCCACCCCAGGACAGACACAGCGAGGGGCGCTGGGCAGAGGGAGGTGGGGCCCCAGGAGCCCTGTGACTAACCAGGGGCGGGCGGGAGCCTGAGAATCCCGGGGAGCACCCACGCCCGCGCCCGCGCCCGCGCCCGCACCTGCGCCCACGCCAGAGCCGCACCACTTCCTGTCGGGGCTCCCGGGGACTCCGCGGGCCTGAGCATGTTCTGGGGACGCAGCGGCTTCGGGGACAGAGCCCGGGCGGATAAGTCAGCCTTCCAGGAGCCAGCGTCGGGGGCTGCAGCCCCAGCTCTCTCCTGAGTCTCCCCACCCCCACCCCGGGCGCTGGCTTCTGGCCCTGCCCACCCCTTCCTGACTTCGGTTTACCCATCTGTGCAATGGGCAGCAGCCCTGGCAGGGCCTGGGGTCAAGGTCCTGCCCCCCCCGCTGACCGTGGCCTGCGGTAGCACCTGCGGCAGACTGCTCTCCTCCGTCACGGGGCTCGGGGACTGGGGAGCCAGAGTCCAGGCCGCCTCTGCTGCCCCGAGCCTGGGAAGCCCCTCGCGCCTCCCTCCCAGTGGCCTCACAGCGCCGCCCCCACCTGGCAGGCAGCGCCAGGGCCGGCTGGGAAACACATCGCGTCCACGGCCAGGGCCAGGCTCGCTGCCCCGTGTCCAGGCTGCAGGGGCGGGGGGTGGAGGGCTCTGGGCAGGGGAGAGACGGGGTGGGGGGAGGGGGAGGAGGAAGAAAAGGATCCGGGGGAGCACAGGGCCGCAGACCCCGATGCCGTGCGGCCAAGGACGGGAGGGAGCCCTGAGCCCGGCCTGGTGCCCTCTGCAGCCGCAGGTCCGGCCCCAGGGCGCCCGGGCAGCCCCGAACCCCAGCCAGGCCCAGGCAGTGGGAAGGGGGCGGGAGAGAGGAGCAGGGAGCCCAGCTGCCAGGCGTTGCCATGGGAACAGAAGTAAACAGGAGCCAGGCCTCTGAGAAGGCCATTGAGGCCGCGGTGGGGACGGCCTGACGCCGGGAAGACGGGCGTTCACCCCGGCCGCAGCCGGCTCGCGCGCCAGGGCCTCCAGACACAGCCCCACCTGGCCGGGGCACCCGGGCTGGGCACAGGCCCCGGGAGCCTGCAGCTCGCAGGACACGGGCCGCCTCTCTGCCCAGAGCGGCCCTGGGGGGCTTCGAGGGGGTGGTGACACCTGGGCTGTGTTGGGGATGTGCCAGGGACAGGGGTGCAGGGGGCGAGCAGGGAGGCCAGGCCCGGGCAGGGGGAGGGCTGAGGGGGGAGGTCCGTGTTAGGTGGTCCCCAGAGGGCACTCAGCGCTGCATTCTAGAAGCAGCATCCTGGTTGCTGTGTGGGGAGGGGCTGGAGGAGGAGAAGCCACGGGCAGTGGCCACGGGGAGCTGACCACACGTCCAGGGCGGGGCTGCCACGGAGGGCGTGCAGCCCGCAGGGTCCCAGCGGCCCCGAGGCTCCCGACCTCGGCAGAGGGGCTGAGCCCTTGCAGCAAAGCCGACAGGCCCTGGGCGGTGCCACCGTTGCCGTGGGAGACACAGGGGGTGGGGGCGGGAGGGCTCCCCCCACCATCTCCAGGCTCCGGGAGGGCTCCCCCCCCCATCTCCAGGCTCTGAAGCCGTCCATTTGCCTGCTCTGCGGGTCAAGGCCAGGCACGGGCTCCAGGGGCCGGGGCCACCTGTGTCGAGGGGGGACGCTGAACCGCGCTGGGAGCCGCCCATGTGCAGGCCGCGTGCCCCCGGGGGCCCTGCGCTCGCTCCCCGGGGCCCCTCACGCCCTCCTTTCCGCCGGCCCCACACCCTCAGGGGCAGACGGGCATGAGCCCCACGCGGGGCCCTGCTGTGGCGTTGGCAATGGCCCAGAGCCCCTGCACAAGTCCCAGCCCCTCCCCCCGCCTCCAGGGTGCCCTCAGCCTCGGCCGGCGCCTGGGCCACTGCAGCCGGGCCGCGACGTCCACCCTTTGGGCTGAAGGGGGCCCTGGACAGGCCAGCGTGGGTCAGGGGTGAGGACACAGAGGCCTGGGGGCGGCACATACCCCGCAGCCAGCAGGTATCTGTCCAGGCTCCCAGGGGTCCTGGGGCCGGGCCCCAGCAGGGCCTCCCCTCACCCCGGTTCTGCGGCTTCGGGGGCCCCGAGTTACCACCCCCCTCAGCCGTGTCCGCCCCTCACTCCTCGAGCTAAGCCTTGGTGCCCCCGGGGATACCCCTCTGCCAAGGTGCAAACAGGCCTCACTCACAGCTGCCTGAAGTGAGAGAGTCCACGGAGGAACCAGGGCCACGGCTCCCCCAGACCACGGGTGACAGGGAGCGCCCTCCGCAGGCGCATTTCCCTTTTCACCCTGGCTGTCGGGAGGCTCGAGGACAACCACACGGCCCCCCAGCCCTGCCTTGCCGTGGCTTCGCTCTTCTTGGACGGTCACACCCCCGGGAACCTCCTCAGGTCACAGAAGGTGGAGGTGGGTCCACCCCTCGTCGGCTCAGACTCAGTCCACAGAGCTGCCCCCACAGGCCACGAGCTCCAGAGGTAGCAGGGGTGCCCAGCTAATGGGGGGCACTATATATCACGGTGGGAGGGAGAAGGCCCCAGGGAGGGACCAGTGAGGGATCAGGGCAGAGGCCACGCGCCAGGCCCCCAGCAGCCAGGGGGAAGGGCCCAGGGGACCTGGGTCTCAGGGCAGCCACGCCGCTGAGCCCAGCCGCGCTGCTCCGGGGACGCTGGGACCCAGCACGTGGGGCCCAGTGGCCAGGCCCGGCCCCGCTGCAGGACAGGCTGTGGGCTGGCCCTGGGGACAGAGCGGCCACCTGGCCCCTGCCAACAGGGAAAGCAGCTAGTATCTGCGTCGTGGCAGGCAGCCTGGGGGGCTGTGTCCCCAGGCCTCGGCTGCCAGCCGCCCATTACAGCGCAGGGCCGGCCCTCGCCACGCCCCGGCCGAGGCCCTCCGTGCTGGCCCCTCACAGGGACCCGGCGTCGGGGTCGGGGCCCTGGCTGGGGTGAGCCCAGCTGGCCCTTTAAGAAGCCGGGGCTGCCGCTGGCTGGCGCAGCCCTGGGTTGGCCCAGAGCGCAGACGGACGGGCACGTTCCGGATCCTTCTGGAAGGCCGAGTTGGAGAGGAGACAAAATGTTCCCGCGCCGCGTGGTAAACAAGCCCAGAGTGTTTTGAAAGCTTCTGCCGATACAAAGGGCTGGGGAATCAATGCAAGGATTGCAAAAGGGGGCGCCCAGCTGTGCCGGGAGACGGGGCGGGGGGGCTGCCGGGCCCCGCTCCAGGTGGATCTGTGTTGGCGTGTGTTGGCGTGTGTGCGTGTGTGCGTGTGTGCGCATGCGGCTGTGTGTGTGCTCACGCGTGTGTGTGTGTGTGGCCGGGCGTGCAGACAGGACTCGCGCACAAATCCACGGGCACGTCGGAGGCCCTGGTGTGTGCACCGTGGGAGCCCGTGGCTGCCGGGTGTGTGCGCAACACACTGTTCACGCGTGTGGGCGCAGCCGCTCCCGCCCCAGCACGCAGCTGAGAGAAGCCCGGGTTGGCGCCATCCTGGGCCCAGGCTGCCAAGCCCGCCCCACCCCGGGGCCCGGAGAGGCAGAGCCCGGCTCCCTGCACGGCCCCGGGCCCGGCGTCGGAGGCGGCGTCTGGCCAGGGTTCGCCATGGGGCCAGTCTCCCCGCGCACCCAGGACGGATCCACGCTGTGCTGACGGCACTGAGGGCGCGGGGAGCCCCAGCAGGCATCACTCCAGCCCTGGGGTGGTGTGGCCTCCACGCGTCCCAGGTGCCAAGGCCTGGCTCTGCCTGCCCCCGTGCTTGGCCCTGCCCGCCCTGGTGGCTGGGCCGGAAGTGAGCGTGGTAGAGAGGGGGCCTGGTGCCCGCAGCCTGCCGCTCCCCCCACTGCAGGCGCCCCACCCCCGCCCCCTGGGGCCCCGGGCTCGCGGCCAGGCGTGGGCTCCACCTTCAGCGCTGCTGGGAGCCGGGCAGCCGAGGCTGAGGCGCGTCCTCCGGAGGCCCGCTGGGGAGCTGGGGGCCAGGGAGCCAGCGCTGGGCCAGCCAATGCCAGGGCTGCCAGGCCGTCCGCCCCTCCGGCTCCTGGTGGCTGCCTGGGGGAGTCCCCGGCAGGGCCGCACCTCTGGCCTCCTGTGTGCCAAAACCAGCAAGAAACCACAGGGCCCCGTGGATCCACTCCCCAAAGCGCCCGGCGGGACAGGCTGGGCGCGGTCTGGCTGCCCAAGCCCGCAGGACACTCGGTACAGCCGGGCCCCGCTCTGCCAGCACCTCAGTCCTGGTCTTCCCGGGAAAGCGAGGCCCCAAGCAGGGCGCCAGCCTGGCTGGCCTCCCTCCCACGGCCTGGGCTCCCCCCGGGGCAGGGCCCGGCTCCCCGGCCCACTGGGGGCACCCTGGAGGCTGCAGACCTAGCCTGGCCGGCTCTGCCCCCTCCCCACCACCCAGGCGCCAGGCGCAGGCTCCTGGAGGCTTCAAGGTCACGTGGTCGGGAGAGAGGCCGGCTCGAACCCAGGGTCTGCGCCTCTCTCGAAGGGCTGGGTCCCCAGGTCACCAGGACTCTGCTACCTGGCTCCCCAGGGAACAGGGCCCCAACACGGAGCAGCAGGGCCAGGGCCGTGCGGTGCGGGCCGGGCGCCTCCAAGCCTCCCCCCACCCAGGCCTGGGAAGGGAGGAGGGGTCTGGCTGGAACAGGCAGGGGGTGACGAGGGGCACTCCAGCTCCTCGGGGCCCAGGCGAGGTGGGGGGGCACAGGTCCTCAGGAGCCCCCAGGACCACACAGTGTCCCCAGAGCGGGAAGGGGCCGCCCTCCCCAGAGCCGGAGCGCCAGCCGTGCTGCGCTGGTGGGCATGGACACTGCACATGGACGCAGCTCCCCAGACGAAGACGCTCGGGGCCTGTGAGGGAGAAGCAGGGAGGTGTGGTCCTGGGGACCCAACGCGGGGCAGGCGGGGGCCGCCACGGGGGGCTGGGGGCGGGGGCCCCGTCTGCTCCCCTCACCACATCGGACCTCAGGCTTGCAAGGGTCAGGGTCTAAGGGACCAGGCCGGGAAGGGGCCGCTGTCGCTGCCTCTGGCCCTGCACTGTGGAATGGGCGGGCACATATGCAGGCCACGCCCCCAGTGGCTGCCCCTGCATCGCCTGAGACCCCCTCCCAACTTCCCGCTGCACCCCGGGAGCCAGAAGCAGGCATAGGTCCGTGTCACCCAAAGGGAGAGGCACGTTTGGGGAGCGAGGTGGGCTTGGGGGGCTTGGCGGGCTTGGGGGGCCGGGCAGGCACTGGTGACGCGGCTTCACGCCGCCCAGGGCTCCGACACCACGTGGCCCAGGCCCTTTGCTCAGGCAGCAACCATAGCGCTGGCATCCGGGGGCCTCTGGCACCCCTGGGGCCGCCTGGGCCTCCCCCACGCCCAGGACGAAGAGCTCCAGGGGGTCAGCCCGGCTGAAGGACAGAGCTAAGAGGGACACAGAGGGGACACAGCCCCCTGGGGCGACCCCCGGGCCGCTGGGTGATGCCGGTGGGGTTCAGGGCACACGGGCGACTGCCCTGCCGGGCTCCCGGCTGCCCAGGGCGGAAGTGCTGAGGCGGCTTCACCCCCCTTCCCCGGCTCAGCTCCCCTGCCTGGGCCTCCTGCCAGGGGGCGTGCGGGTGGTCTGGGCGGCCGCAGAGTCCCCCTCCCCAGAACCAAGGCTGCAGGGGACAGGGACCCACCCGGCCGCACAGGATTGGCCAGGATCCCCGGGGTCTGGACAGGGCCCAGGGCGAGAGGGGGAGGCCGAGCGTCCTCGCCCCCGGAAACATCCCTGGGTCGTGGGACTCCGGGCGTCGTCTGCGGGGGCAGAGAGGGGTCTGGCAGAGGCCCGGGGCGGAGGTCACGGGCCCCACATTCCGCGCTAATTGGCCGCGTGCACTCCCGGACAGCCGCCTGCCGCCCGGCCCGGCTCTGCACACACGCACGCACCCCCACGTGCAGGCTGGGGGGAGCCGGCCAGGAGACACGCACGCTGCGAGGGCTCAGAGCCCAGGGCCAGGAGCCGCCTCTGCCGGAGCCAAGCAGTGCGACAGGGACACCGGCCCCCAGCTGACCGCGCGTCCCCGGGGGATTGCCCAACGGGCCTGGCGCAACGTTCCCAACCCCGGCGCCTCCAGCCCCCGCCTCCCAGACCCCCTGCAGCTCCCGAGGGTCAAGGGTCCCTGGAAGAGTGGAGCTTCCCGTGCAGAGCTGGCTTGGGGCCCAGCCGCTTCTCCGTCCAAGAACGGTCCCCGGATGTCCCTCGCTTGTCCCCAGGAATTAGGGAAAAGCCAAGCCCAACCCGCCCCTGCCCCCACCCCCACCAACACACCAGCTAAAGGCTCCGTGGCCTCCCCCAGATGCCCAAAAATGCAGCTCCAACTTCCGGGAAGTTGTGGGTCAGGCCCCCGCGAGCGCCCACTCCTCACTCCACCCCACCCGGCAAAAGGCACGACCAGCAGCCTCCCCCCGCCCGGCCTCCCTCGCATCTCTCCCTGCCCTGCGGAATCCCCGCGTGTTGCCGAGGGCCAGGCCCGGCCCCAGTCATGCCCTGACTACTCCAGGATGGCCGTCGCACGTCCCATTTCACAGGAAAGAAAACCGAGGGTGTTAGCACCCCTCCTCCCTGGTGCCAGGCCTGAGCAAGCTTGGCCCCGCCCACCCCCTGCCTCAGCCCCTCCTCTGAGCAGCCTGGCCCAGGCCACGAGGCCCCAGGGACTGCAGACCCGGCACAGGCTAACAGCACTGGGCAGCAGAGGCCAGGTGGGCTGGACCCACTGTGGCCTGGGCCTCTCTGGGTCTCTTGGAGCCACAGTCATGCTGGCACGTAGGACAGCCGTGGCAAGGGTTCCCCCCTCCCCACGGGGCTCTGGCAGGGGGCACCTCAGATGAGGGCCCCCCATTGCCGAGAGGCCCCAAATTCTGGGTCCATTGCCCTGGAGGGTCCCCTATGACCCAAGGGGCTTCCCACCTCAGCACCCGTCTTCCAGGGCACCTGCTCGGCCTCTGGCCGGCTGAGCCGCCCGCCTCGCCTGGGCGTCCAGGGGCGGGCCAGGCCCACGGCACGGCAGTCAGCTGCCCCTGGGAGCCCGGGGGTCTCGTCTGTAAGTGGGAATGGGGCACACGGGGAGGGGCAGCCCTGCCCCCTGGGATGCTGGCCCGGCCTCTGCCAGCCCCCAGCCTGCAGACTCCCCCGCCCAGGAGGGTGGGGTCCCTGTGGTTGCGTCCCCCTGCTGTGCCCGTGGTGGGCGGGGCCGGTCTCTGGGCCCCCTTCCCGCACACTGCACTGGTTACCACGGAAGCCACGAAGGAGGGTTCGGGGGTGCTCCCGAGTCCGACACCGCTGCCCTCCCGCGCGGCCCAGCTCGGGGCGCGTCCAGGCCAGCTGACCGGCCAGCCCGTGGCAACGTGGCTAGTTAAAAGTTTTATTGATCGAACACAATGGAGTGTGGGTAGTGAAAGTTCTCCTGATGTAACCCACTTTCTCTTAATGGGTGACGGCAGACACTCAAGTTTCCCTGTTAAAGCAGCGTTAGGACAATTTAATAGCTCATAAAACTTTATGGTCCCAGCTGAAGTCAGAGCGATAGCTCCGGCCGCCCAGCGATCGCTCGCCGAGCGTCTCGGGTCTGTCTGCTCGCCCGTTTATTGGGGCATTAGCATCTCCTCGGCTGCGCGCTGGGGGGGGGGGGGGCGCGAGATGTGGCGCTCCCGTCTCGAACACACGAGGCTCGGCGAGCTGGCTGACCCCGGCTTCACCCAACCCCGTGGTGGCAGCCCAGGCAGGCGGCTCTGACCAGGCCACAGCCACGCCGTGGGACCAGCCGGGACCCAGGGGAGGCCATTAGGCGTCACGACCTAGTAATTTACGAAGGACCTACTGTGTGCGTGCTCCAGGGACGGGGGCCACGGAGAACCAGGGCAGGGCTCAGCCACCACAGCCACAGCCACAGCCGGTGGGAGGGCGTGGCCCCTCCTTGCCTGGCTCCTGACAGAGGCGGGGCTCAGGCTGGGGGTCCTGGGCTGGGCCGGGTTCCAGGCGTTGAGTGGAAGCGGCGGGAGAACCCGGTCTCCCCATCTGTGAGAGGGGGCCCCACCAGCACCTACGTTGTGCGTGGGGTCGGTGTGTGGCTGCCGAGACGTGGAACCAGAGAGAAAGAGGCTGCTGGGACCCCAGGAAGCCGGACGTGGGCGGCCCCAGCTTCCCCACTCCGAGAAGGGAGGAGCAGCGCCCAGGCAAAGCCAGGGGCACGCAGGTGCAGGGGAGCGGGCACAGGGAGCACCCCGAGGTCCGGCCACGGCTGACCGGGTGACCGGGGCGATGCAGCCGCCCACGGAACCTCAGGAGCCTGGTCAGCACGGCACCGGGGAAGGCCACAGGGTGCGGGGTGGGGGTGGGGGCCAGAGCGGGGTGCAGGGAGGAGCAGCCCTCGCAGGCTGGGGTTGCCTCCTGGGGGATGCGGGTGGGCCCCGGGGGTAGACGAGGTGTGGCTCCGGGTGGGTTTCAGCTCCACAGCATCAGGCCCGACCCGGGGAGGAAATGCATCCTGGGAGCACACGACTCTGACCCAGACCCCACGCACCCTGCGCCCCCTGGGGCAGCGTGGAGCCTGGCGTGGCCAGTGCCCAGCCGACCCGGCCAGCAGGAGGACAGGCAGGCTGGCGCATGCACAGTGCCGAGAAGGCCGAGTTCAAGCGGAGATTCTGGCGGGGTGGGGGTGGGGCGGCACAGGGCATTCGTTACCACAGCTAAGGCAGCTCGGCTCGGCGAGAGGCTACTGCCCGGAGGAAGGCCCACCGTGGCCCAGCAGCCACACACGTGGCCCCTGGGGGGTTAATCTGGGCTCCCAAGTCTCAGCACCGCCCACCCCCGAGAGCGGGCCCTGCCAGCCGCCCCGACCTGGCCCCCTGGGCTTCTGCCTGCGGGGTGGGGGGAGAAAGGACATGGAGAGGCCACAGAACCTTTGTCTCCTGCCACGTGGAGGCACCGGGCGCAGCGGGGCAGCAGCAGGTGCCAGAGGACAAAGGGGGGGAACCACTCGGTGCCGCTGGACTGACCCCGCTGGCCACGGGCGCAGGGTCTGCTCTGGACACCGCAGTGGGGAGACCTCACCTGGCCAGCGAGAAACACGCCCGCCAAGCGGGAGGCACCGAGCATCATGGGAAAGCCTGTGCCTGCCCCCCCACCGCCCCGCCCCCACTCCGTCCCCGTCCTGTGGCCAGAGCTCAGCCCTTCCCGGCCTGCCTGCTCCTGGTCCCCTTTCCTCCAAGGGGCATGTTGCGTGTGTGTGTGTGTGTGGGGGGGTGTTTGTGTGACCTTCGACCTTCCCAGAGCTGTTTTGAGCTCACAGCCAAGTTCCCAGGAAGACAAAGACCCCTGCACCCCGAGGGGTGACTTCCTGATGCCCCGCCCCCGACGAGAGCCGGCCAGTGAGGACACTGCTGGCCGGGTCATGGGAGTCGCACGCCAGCTCCCGGCTCTGGCTCGAGCCAAGGACAAGCGCCCAGCATCCCCAGCTGGGGTCCAAACCTCGCTCCCTGCCATCCCCTCCCCAGAGCCCCCAGCCACCGCATCCCTGCCTCGTCCCCCTGCCCCCCAGCAGGCGAGGACTGCTTGTTGAGTGACAGGTGAGGGTGGAGGTGGCCGGGCACCGTGACCCACACACCTGAGCCGCTCTGTGACGGCTTCCCATGGGGACAGCCACCCCCGGCCACCGGGGCGGTGCCCCTCCCATCACTGCCGCCCACCCACGCAGTCACTGTCCACACGGCCTCCGTAGCTCCCGTCCGCTTCCCCCGCGGGCAGGCACGAAGACCCTGGAGTGCAGGAGCCGACGCTTGCTAGGAGATCCCAGCAGCTCTGTGTCGGGGGCGGCCGCGACACGCCCGCCACTCTGCAAGGTGGGGCTCCCGCCCCCACTCCGCTGCTGGGGAAACTGAGGCTCCTCCGCGCCCCCCCCCGCCTCCTCCTCCGTCATCGGCTCAGGCACCGCATGGCTTTTCCCTCCCAAGCCTGGTTGCTGCGGATGCAGAATGAAAAATGAGCCAATAACCCGGCAAACCAGAGCAAGTCGGTGCGCGGCGAGGGCGGGGCGCGGTCCCAGCCAGAGTGGACAGGGCACCGAAAGGAGACAGGGCTTGCCCCCAAGGAGACAGCCGGCCCTGCCCCCCTCCAACATTTTTGCTTTTCTGCCCCCGGCTTCTGGGCCTGCCAAACGGGAGTTGGTGAGCGCCGGCGCCCAGAGCGAGAGAGCACCTGGAGCACTGGCACCAGGCACAGCCAAGAACACAGTGCCGCCCCGCTTGTCAGAGGCCGGGCCTGGGCTCTGGGGGCAGGAGGGAGCTGGTGGGAGCTGTGGAACACGGCCCTCCCTGGGAAACGGGGCAGGGCACGGGGAGGCACGCCGAGCTCCCGATCCCGGCGGGGGGCGTCCTGGGAGGGCAGGGGAGGGTTAAAACCGCCTGGGTAGAGACGATGCGCCACCCAGACTACCCCCAGGGCCTCTCCCCGCCCCCACCCACCCCCAGCCTGCGCCCACCAGAAGGAGCCCCGAAGCTGCCAACCACGCCGAGTGGGTGGGCGACAGCCGGGCTGGCAGAGCCCCCTCCCCAGGTCCGCCAGAGGCAGAGGCAGAGGCAGGAGCCACCGCTGGGATGTGGCTCCTGGAACCCAGCTGGACGCCATGGGGGGACTCTGGGCAGCAAAGGGAGGGCCACAGCTTGACCGTGTCAAAGGGCTGGGGTCTCTGAGCCCCGGTGACTCCCTGTGCCGCGGACAGACGGTTCAGAGGGGAGCCCGGCGGTGCCCGCTGTCGTGAGCCCCCACCCGTCTCCCCCGTGTGAGCTCTGAGCTGCTTCTGTTCTGCGTGTTGGTTTTTTTTATCTTTGAAGGCATCAAACTAAGAGTTCCCTGGCTTTTTTAAAAAATATTTTATTATTATTATTTTAAAGCTTTATTTTATGTATTTGAAAGAGTGACAGAGTAGAGACAGAGAGAGAGATTTTCCATCCGCTGGTTCATTCCCCAGATGGCTGCAACGGCAGGAGCTGCGCCGATCCAAAGCCAGGAGCTTCTTCCGGGTCTCCCACGCGGGTGCAGGAGCCCGAGGACCTGGGCCATCTTCTACTGCTTTCCCAGGACGTAGCAGAGAGCCGGATCGGAAGAGGAACAGCCGGGACTAGAACCGGCGCCCATGTGGGATGCCGGAGCTTCAGGCCAGGGCTTTCACCTGCTGCACCACAGCGCCAGCCCCTGTTGGTTTTTTTAAAGCATCGTTTATCTGGAGCATGGAACTCTGGCGCCTGGCACCAGCCCCAGCCCAGCCTGCCCTGTCCACCAGCCTGGCCCCAGCTTCCCCTGGTGGAGCCCGGGAGCCTCTGTGGTCACCCGGGAAGCCCAGCAGGGCTGCTGGCCTCGTCCCAGCCCCGGCAGGTGCTCAGGCGCGGGCCGGGAGCGCTCACCACTGCCTGGCCCGCGCCTCCCCAGGTGAGCCCCGCCCCTGGCGTGTGCACTGCTCTCTGGGCGTTCCAGGCAGCGTCTGCCTTGTTTGGTTTGGAACTCAGCACCCGAGAAAGTCACGCCCCAGAGAAACCAACCCCTCGGGGGTGACCGCCTGGCACACCTGGCCCCGGCGCCACTCCTGCACCTGCAGCTGGGCCGGGTGCTGGGACGTCCCCTTGGCGTTTTATTATTGCTGTCCTGTGTGAGACGTCGCACTGCTGCCTTCACTTCTGGTCACTGAGAGCCACGGGGGCACCTGGCGGCCCCGGCGGGCCCCGTCTCCGGCAGGGCTGCCCCTGGGTGAGCACCTCCCCGGTGGGGCTGGGCGGGCCGCTCCTGCAGGCTGGGCCTCTGTTTCCCGGCTGCAGGTTGTCCTGGCCCCCTGCTGCCCTGTGCGGGGCTGGGGGGGGCAGGGGGGGAGCCTGGGGGCTGCCTGCGCCCTTTGAGGGGAAGGAACCCAGTGACAGCGCCAGTCCAGACTGGACAAGAGAACACACATCGGAGATCGAGGACCACAGCGTTCGGATTCGGGGGCAGAGACCGCCCCGCCCCAGCCCCTGGGTGAGTGAGTGTGTGTGTCAATGCATCTTATGGGGGGCGGCCGAGACAGCCAAGGCGCCCTCCCGCTCCGGGCTGCTGGGATCCTTGCTGAGGGACCCTGGCTGTGCGGGAGGGGCCGTGGTCCCAGCCTTCCAGCCCCAGACGCTCCCGGCCCCTGCTTGGGGGCGGCCACCCGGGCCATTGTCTCCCAGGCTAGGGAAGCCCCAGAGGCAGACCTGGGGGTGGGGCCCCTGGGTCCCAGCTCTCCTGGGCTCTGTGGCAGCAGCAGCCCCAGGTCCAGCGAGGGACAAAGGAAGCGACAGGGCGTGAGGCCCTGCTGGACGCTGTGTCCCGAGCGGTCGGAGGCTGGGGCGGCTTTTGTGTGCGGTCGGTTGGCACCTCTGATGGACGCCCGCTCCTGTAGCCAACCCCATCCCCCCATCCCGAGCCTGGCCCCTTCGGCCATTCCACGGTTCCCCACGCACTGGCCGCCCTGATCCAGCCCGGCTGGCTGGTGCCGGAGTCTCTTCCCGACCGAGTCGTGTCCCCGCAGTAGGGACTGGCGGCCCCTTGGCACCCATCGCCGGGTTGGCCTGGCCAAGTTCTACCGGGTGGTTTCTCCATAGCCCTGCGCGGAAACAAAGCCCCTTGCACCTGGAGCCCCGGGTGCCGGCATCCAGGCCGCCCTGAAGAGTCTGGGGGAGAACACGGCTCGGCCACCAGCTCGGCGCCAGCCCAGCGGCCCCGGCTCCCACACTGGGGCTGCTGAGGCCCCCCGGAGGCTGACTCCCTGTGTCCAGGGCCTTTTGTAGGTGGGGTGGGGAGACCTGGGGTCCTGAGGGGGCCTGGGGGTGGCTGCCGCTCCTCTGACCCCCGCCAGGGCACTGCTCCCTCCCGGCCCCTGTAGCGGGGACTGGAGTGGGAGGTAGCCGGCCGGCCCTGTCTCCTCCCCGACAACTCCAGTCCCTGAGGGCGGGGGCGGCTGGGCCGGGAGGACAGGGTGGAGGTGGGCGGGCGGGGACCGAGCCGCCCGCTGCCCTTGCGTCCCCTCTACCCGCCAGCCTGGAGATCACTCAGGCCCCGATATGATCGCCGTGGGACAGGCGGAAATTGGAACGTCCCCGGTGCTTGATCGAGCCGGGCTGCCAGCCGCGGCCGCAGGGACATTAGAAGCCGGCGTAATGGCCCTCATTCCGCTCCCTCACAGCCCCTTGACCTTGGGCAGCTCGGGAGCCCGGTGCTGTTTTAATGAAAAATCAGGAGTTAGGGAAATGGGCAGGGCTGGTGGGGAGGGCCTGGGGACCCCCGGAGAGACAAAGAAATCCCCACCTCCGGCGTGCTCCAACCAACCGGTGATGAGGGAGTGGAGGGACCCCCACCCCCACCCCCACCAGGGGACCCTCCGGGACCAGGGACCCTCCTCAAACCTCCCACCCAACCCCCACCCAGCCCCCAAACCCACTTGACAGAGCCCTCGGGAGACCGGGGCTGACCACAGCTCTCTGCAGGGAACCAGGCCTGGCTCCCTCCTGAGGGCCCGGCAGGGAGGCCGGACTGGGGTCTGCAGCTCACCGCGCACATGGCGGTGGGTGCTGGGGGCACGCGGGGAGTCGGGGCAGGGCGGTGGGCACTGGGGGGAACGTGGGGAGTGGGGGCAGGGCGGTGGGCGCTGGGGGGACGCGGGGAGTCGGGGCAGGGCGGTGGGCGCTGGGCAGGGTGGTGGGTGCAGGGGCATGCAGGGAGTCGGGGCAGGGCAGTGGGTGCTGGGGGGACGCGGGGAGTCGGGGCAGGGCGGTGGGCACTGGGGGGACGCGGGGAGTCGGGGCAGGGCGGTGGGCGCTGGGGGCACGCGGGGAGTCGGGGCAGGGCGGTGGGTGCTGGGCAGGGCGGTGGGTGCAGGGGCATGCAGGGAGTCGGGGCAGGGCGGTGGGTGCTGGGGGGACGCGGGGAGTCGGGGCAGGGCGGTGGGCGCAGGGGGCACGCGGGGAGTCGGGGCAGGGCGGTGGGCGTAGGGGCACGTGGGAAGGGCGCCCCTGCTCCCAGGCCCAGCCTCTGTCGCGGCTCCTCCCTCACCCGCGTCCCCGAGGGAGCACCGGGACGGTGGTGCTCGCCTGGGCTGCCTCGTCCCCCACGCCCTCCCAGGCCTCCCGTGAGCTCCCTGCTCGGAGCTGTGCTCAGAGGCGCCCCTCTCCCAGGGGACCCAGACCCCATGTCCCAGACACGGGAACCCCACGGGTGTTCCCCATGGAAATGCAGGCCCCGAGCCGGGCTGTATCAGCACACCCGGAGGCCTGCACACCTGCACCCTGCACAGCTGCCTGCACCCTGCACCCTGCACACCTGCACCCTGCACCCTGCACACCTGCACCCTGCACCCTACACACCTGTACCCTACACCCTGCACCCTGCACACCTGTACCCTGCACACCTGCACCCTGCACACCTGCCTGCACCCTGCACCCTGCACACCTGTACCCTGCGCACCTGCCCCTGCACACCTGCACCCTGAACCCTGCACACCTGCACCCTGCACACCTGCCCCTGCACACCTGCACCCTGCACACCTGCACCCTGCACACCTGCCTGCACCCTGCACCCTGCACCCTGCACACCTGCACCCTGCACACCTGCCCCTGCACCCTGCACAGCTTGCTGGGGACAGGCAGCCCTGCACTGAGGCCACTGGAGAAGCCAACGCCCAGTGACGGTGGCCAGCAGCTGCTCCTGGGCCGCCCAGTCTGGACAGCGCCCTCCCGGCAGCGGGCCTGGGAGGCGGGGCTTCCTCACCCCCACTTTGGAGGGCAGAGGCACAGAGAGGCACAGAGACTTTGTCAAGGCCACACAGCTGCCAGGTGGTGGAGCCGGCTGCAAAGCCAGAGTTCACCCTCGCCGGCTCTCCTGCCGCCGCTCCCTCCTTCGCAGGGGGTGAGGGAGGGACGGCGGCCGCTCGCTGTGCTTGTGGCAGAGCGCCTGGGGCCAGCGCACGGCTCCGGCTCCGGCTCCAGCTCCCGTCGGGACCCAGGAGGCAGCAGGCGATGGCTCAAGTAATTGGGTCCCGGCTGCCCACAAGGGAGAGCGGGTTGAGCTCCGGGCTCCCAGTTCTGGCCTGGCCCAGCCCCAGTCACGCGGCTATTGTGGGGTGAGCAAGCTGTGGTAGCTCTGCGCGTGTGTGCCTGTGTGTGCGTGAGTGTGCGTGTGTGTGTGTGAGTGTGCGTGTGTGTGTGCGTGTGTGCATGTGTGTGCGTGAGTGTGCGTGTGTGTGTGCATGTGTGTGCGTGTGTGCATGTGTGTGCATGAGTGTGCGTGTGTGCATGTGTGTGCCTGTGTGTGCGTGAGTGTGCATGTGTGCCTGTGTGCCTTGTGTGCGTGTGTCCCTATGTGCGTGTGCATGTGTGTGTGCCTGTGTGTGTGCACCTGTGCCTGTGTCTCTGTGTGTCTGTGTGTGTGCATGTATGCATGTGTATGTGTGCCTGTGTGTGTCTGTGTGTGCCTGTGTCTCTGTGTGTGTCTCTGTGTGTGTGCATGTGTGTATGTGTGCATGTGTGTGTGTACCTGTGTCTCTGTGTGTGTCTCTCTGTGTGTGTGTGCATGTGTGTATGTGTGTGTGCATGTGTGTGCATGTGTATGTGTCTCTGTGTGTGCGTGTGTGTGCATGTGTGTCTGTGTGTGCATGTGCGTGTCTGTGTGTGTCTCTGTGTGTGTCTGTGTGTGTGCATGTATGCGTGTGTATGTGTGCGTGTGTGTGTGTGTGCATGTGTATGTGTCTCTGTGTGTGCGTGTGTGTGCCTGTGTGTGTCTGTGTGTGCCTGTGTCTCTGTGTGTGTCTCTGTGTGTGCCTGTGTGTGCATGTGTGTATGTGCATGTGTGTGCATGTGTATGTGTCTCTGTGTGTGCGTGTGTGTGCATGTGTGTATGTGTGCGTGCGTGTGTGCATGTGTGTGCATGTGTATGTGTCTCTGTGTGTGTCTCTGCGTGTGCGTGTGTGTGCATGTGTGTATGTGTGCATGTGTGTGTACCTGTGTCTCTGTGTGTGCCTGTGTGTGCATGTATGCATGTGTGTGTGTGTGCATGTGTGTATGTGTGTGTGTATGTGTGTGCCTGTGTCTCTGTGTGTGCGTGTGTGTCTCCTCCCTCTCTCTCTCTCTAACTCCATGGTTGTCTCTTCTCTCTCTGCTTCCTGAAGACATTCTAAAATTTAAAAAAAGCAAAGTTCGGGAAAGCCCCTTGTTCCCGAAGGGACCACTGAGGTGGGGGTGAGGCTGTGTCCAGGGGACACGGCTGCGCCCCGCTCCCTCCGTAGCCCCGGTGCCCCGCTCGGCCCGGCGCCTGCTCTCCTAAGAGGTGAGACCCCTCCTGGAGCAGCCGCAGGGCCGGGGCGGTGGGGGGGCAGGTACAGGGGGGGCCGGGCCACGTAACACCGGCGCCCAACAACCCCGGAGAGAACTCTGCAGGGGGCCTCCTGCCGCGCCCCGCCCTCGCGCCCCGCCCCTCCCCTGCCAGGCACTGCCAAGTCCTTGGGGGTCTCTATGATGGATTGATCTGACTTGATTTGAAAGGCAGAGTGGAGACAGATCCTCCACCGGCTGGTTCACGCCCCAGGCGGCCACAACAGCCAAGGCTGGGCCGGGCCAGGCCGAAGCCGGGACAGGAGCCCCATCCAACCTCTGGGCTCCTAAATCACTCCCCACACAGGGCACGGCCGGGTCAGCCTCTGCCGGGGATGAGCTGCAGCCACACCGGCCAGCTGGGCTGTGCCCTTGGCTCGTTCCCGCCGCGGTGCTCAGCGGGGACCATGCTGCTGCCCACCCCGCCCTGGGGGGCTCGGGACAGAGGGAGGAGGGCGAGGGCTCCCGTGGGGGGAGCAGGGGCCTCTGTGTCCGGAGCCAGACCCTTCCTCCCGCTCTGGGCCCGGGGTGGGGCAGGACTCCCCAGGGAGTGGGGGGACTGGGCCGAGATGGGGTCTGTGGGGGTGTCCCCCAGGGTGGGGGGGCGGGTGGCCCCGGCACCGGCACTGGCAGGCCCATCGGAAAGTGCCGAGTCAGCATCTGCAGGGCTCGCTGCGTGAGGTGACGCTGGGAGGGGGCTGGGTTTCCGAGCCCACCGGGGACACCCATTCCAGCGGGGCCCGCACTCCGTCTGGCCTGGGGGCTCCCGGAACCTGCAGGAGAGACTCAGACACGGCCGGGATGGGAGTGACCGTGGGGGCCCCCCGACCACGGGCGGCACAGGGACATCTGCAGGAACCACACGGCGCACAGCTGCCAGCCGGCCTGCCCGCACCCGGGGCTCGCTGCCTCCCTGCACACGGCACCGGTCGCAGCACGGGAGGTGCAGGTTTTGGCTAAGGACCCCACCTGGGACACGGGGAAGCCCGTCCCCTGGGCCAGGGCACGGTCAGCAGTGGACGGAGCCGGGTCAGCCTGACCCCCACCCCCCCGAGCCCCTACAGGCTGTGAGCCCTGAAGCCCAGCGCCCCCAGGGTGGCGACTGGCAGTCGTCCCATGGCGGGGGGTGGTCTCTCCAGCACCCCCACCCCAGAGCCAGTCACTCCCCTCCTGCAGGGGCAGCCAGGAGACCGTCTGTGGTCCCGACCCCTGAGCCTCGCCCCCAGCCCCACCGTGACCCTGCAGGAAGCTGGGGCCCTGTCCCCGCCCCATGCCCGAGGTGGGGGCACAGCTGGCCAAGTTCAGAGGCTGCCACTGAGCCGTCAAGGGCTCAGACCACCCCCGGATGGGGGGCAAAGGGTCTCCTTGCTGTGACTGGAGGACAGCGCTGGGCCGGCGACGTCCTCTCCCACAGGGCCCGATGCCATCCCGGGAGTCACGCGGGCACCACGACACCGGCCCCACGCTGGGCCACAGAGAAGCAGTCACAGTGTTCGCCCACCGCACGGGGCGGAGCGGGAACATCAGAGCCTGAGCTGGCCGAGGCTGGGCGGGCTGAGGGCACCGGGGGCAGGGGGCAGGTCCTCCACGGAAGGAGCCCAGCAGAGATGCCCTTGTGTGCTGGCGCTGCGGTGCCAGAATCCCATAGGGGCACCGGTTCCAGTCCCAGTTGCCCCTCTTCCCACCCAGCTCTCTGCTGTGGCCTGGGAAAGCAGTGGAAGATGGCCCAGGTCCTTGGGCCCTGCACCCGCGTGGGAGACCCAGAAGAAGCTCCTGGCTCCTGGCTTCAGATCAGCGCAGCTCCGGCCATTTGGGGAGTGAACCAGCGGATGGAAGACCTCTCTCTCTCTCTCTCTCTCTCTGACTCTGTACCTCTGCCCTTCAAATAAAGAA